>NC_088107.1:12236577-12542306 GCF_036370855.1 Dromaius novaehollandiae | reverse complement strand
TTACATAATTGGACAAATTATGACTGCCAGTTGTGGTCACATTAAAGGGAGAATTGTGTGGAAATTTCTATTCTCAATAAACACATAAAGAAGTGGACACAACTTATTTTTAGACAGAATTCTGCTCATAATGTGAACAGTCACCTAAAATCTGCTGAGAATTTTATAATCAGTTTCACAAGAAGTCAAAAATTTTCTTTTTATCCCATTAGTCATCCTAATAACAAGTTATAAAATGTCTCCTTGTAAAGTTCATAAAAAGATTCAGATAAATATAAAAATAACACACTGAAAGTTGAAAAAAGGAATTTTCCAGTCTTTCATATGATGCTGTGAGATTTGCTGAAGCCAGTGAAGTTAATTTGAACTAGCATAATACAGAATCTGACCCCTAATACACTGAAGTAATAGGAGTTGACCTGTTAACAAAAGCTGCTGAGATTCGACAGTGTTCTTTTTAAGTAAGCTGCAATTTCCCTATAGTGAAATATTCTACCAGAAGTGAAATACACTGAGAAGCAGTGGTAAACTGATTTTCCTTTAGTATACAGAAGATCAGAATTTTGAGGACTCCCACCAGAAAATGCTTGAGGGGAACTCAAGCAATCTTCCTCAAATCCACCAAAAATAGTCTAGGTAGAAACAATTCGATATACATTAGTAAAAGAACAGAATTAATTAGGAAATCTTCACTTCTGAAACCCATTAGTTTAAGATGTAACCACAAAGTGCTCTGAATATACCTGCACTACACAAGAGAGAAATCTACCCTTCAGGTAAATGCCAGGCAGAAATATATCCAAACTCAGAACAGACTCTAAAGTTCCTCAAGATTTATAGATGTTTGGATCCAAAGAGTACAGTTCGGTGCCATAGCAGAACCAAGACAGTATTTGAAGCTAGAATCCAGATATGATGGGATTTTCATTAAATTTTGGGAGGTTCAATTTATGTTTCTTATTCAGCCTTATTCTTCAAAAACCTAATGGAAAAAAATAAAGTAACAGAACTGAAGTGCAGTCTTTCCTAAGACATTTTAAATCATATGTTAGGTTAAAGGATAACAAGATGAAGGACCTATCAAATCTTTCTTCTGTATTTCTAAGTTTCTCTCTTTGGACAAACCACTTGCTGAGATTGTCTGCATTACTGTGGTCTGCCTCAGCCTAAAAAAGAGAAAACTGTCCCAACTATTGTGATCATAACGGAAGAAGGAAAAAAAATAAATGGGTGAGACTTTAGTAACACATTCTTCTCCTCCCCACCCCAGCTGGTTTAAACCACCTTGGCAAAAAAAGTTTAGAAGAAAAGTTTATAAACACAATACAGGTTGGGGTTAAAAAGGATATGGTAGTTTGTAAACTTCTGTACGATTAATCCTGCAAGTCAAGGAATACGATGCAGCATTAGCTATATTGTGCATCTTAAGATAATTGGAGACCAAGGGACTTTGACCACCAAGTCTGAAGAGCACACGCCTGCATTCTGGATCTGGGCCGATATAACAGGACTGTAAAAACGAGAGAAAATTCAGCAAAGCATATTATTATCAAACTAACTGTCTGCAAATAACAGAACAGAATAAGAACTTCTGCATATATCTTAACAAATATCTCTGCTGATGATGTTTTGTTGAAAAAATTCTCAGTTTTAATAAAAAGTAGTATGCTACATACTGGTACATACTGATATCAGTATAAGGAGGAACCAGTATTTCTGACAAAGACTGAAGGTAATGATCAATGTTATGGGAGATTGTCTTTCTCCATTTCAAGTAGGAAAACTCCTGCAGACTATGACAGGCATTAGATGCCCACAGCAGGGAATATAACAACCTGCAAGTAAACTTGTTTTAATACTTGCTCTCCATCAATGCAATATGTTATGCACTGTAAATTTAAAATCAAGATGTGTGTGATAAATTAGAGTTTTATCCAGAAAGTACCTAGTAAAGCCCTATCTTGACCTGCAGGTTACTACATTCACGCCCTTACCAGAATCTGACTAGTTAATTCTAGTGCAATGCTAAAGCGTTTTCAGTGACCACAAAAGGAAAACTGTAAAAATGGTAGGAAAGAGGGTTGAATAAAGTCATATAAATCACATAAAAATAACCCAGTACGGATACAGATAAAAGGAAAGGACCAACATAAATAGAGCATTATTCAAAATCACTAATAGTTTAAGCTAAACAATCAACTCAAAGATTACATTTATGTCTGATTTTAATGCCTACTGTTCTTATAAATACAAATCACATCTAAAATTACTGTAACTGCAAAAACAGGAAAAATATTTATTTTTTCAGGTTATTTTCTCCAATTATGTATAATGTTGTTTTCTCCTCATAAACCCCTATATTCTGATGTTGCCGCTGTATAGGTAACTTCAGTCAGTAGAGTTATTTCTGTAGCGCAGTTCATAAATATTAACAGAAACAAAGCCCTTGTTTAGTGTGCTACCCTTAGTTACTGCTTTTAACATCACAAACATATAAAGCAAACCTTTGTTACAGTTTCTGATTCCTTTGGCATATCATTTATATGTTCACTATCTTCACTTATTTCTCCATCTGCCGTATATTTTCTGTCTTCAAGTAGATCTTCGCAACTGATGTCCTCTACTAAGAAAAATATAAAGATCATACACTTTCACTTATTAACAACATGGGTTTTGTTGGCTTTCTGTTCTTCTGACATCCCTTTTCATTGTGCAGCATATTCTTGGTAGTACAGGGTATATATCACGCTTTCAGGGAAATGTTAATAAGCCAAACCTCCCCTTAGTACACTGGAATGCATTCCCACACAAAATTTTCCAGACAAAACACTTTGCAAAGACGATGCACTATAGATGATGAATCAGTTAATGGAAAATAGTGCTAAGAAGGCTATTTAATCCTTGTTCTTTAGCTTAAAATACTAAACTACATTATAGGGAACATACTGACCTGTCGATTCACTGGAAACTAGACAATATCTTACTAATACTAGCAATAACATGCAGATAGCTTTACCTATCTCAGACATTTTTAAAAGAGTACTATTAATAATTATAGACCCCCAAGGCAGCAGAAAGTACAGAATAACAAAGAGCTAGGCTCACAAGACTTGGAGGTCCCCACCCCTGCCTGCCTCCCACAAGACTTGGAGGTCCCCACCCCTGCCTGTCTCCTGAAGTTAAAAATAAGAAGCATGGGCACGGGAGGATTCCACTTTGTGCAGCCTGGGCGGGGGGGGAGGCTGAGGGGAATTTTGTCTGTGCACCGTATAGAAACATTACCCTTTATGTAGCATGCACATACACACACGTGCTGCCCAAGTGCAAACCTTACGTTCTGTAAAGCTCCTCTTGTGAGCAATTCTATGTTGCAGTAACGAATGAGTAAGACAATTACAGAACAAATGGAGTATGCAAGAATGACACACTGAAATTTTTAAATAGATCTTCAGTACCCTTATATACATTCAGGAAAGCTGTTAGAGAAAAAAAAATTGCTGGCTTCTTGAATGTCTTGAAACAAACAAATAAAAATGAGTTCTAGCTCGAGTTGTAGTTTTACAGTAAATTGCCAGGCATTCATGAAGACAAAGCCAGATCTTAGCTGGGCAAGTACATCTTAGCCACAGGTTATAAAGCAGACACAGATGTACAAAACTATCAACATAGGAAAACAAAAGTTTGGAACAGCAGTGAGAAAAGCTTTACATTTTTGCATAACAGGAAATCCACTGAACAAAAAAGAATTACAAATAACCACTAACATGCCTCATTTGCCTTAAAGAAATACAAAAGCTCCTAAAATGAGAAATAACATCACTGAATAAGAACAACCACAAAGTGAAGAGTTTTCTTTCAAAAAAAATCTCTCTTTGAACATAACAGCTCAGTGCACAGAATAGATGATGGAGGGGAGGACAAAGAACTGCTAAAGCAGAGCTGCAATGAAAGCCAAGCTGAGATAACCTCTTCAGGTTCTGGTGTCGGCAGACAAACACCATTCAAAAACAGTTTTCCTGCAATGACATTTCTTTTATAGGCCTTCACAACAATTTATATATCCACAAGCAGAATGTGCCAGGAACAGGTCCCAGACTACTGAAAGTCAGCAAAAGGAGAAAAGGAGGTTCCCAGCACTTCTAGATTAGTTTACTTAATTTGTATTCCTAGAAAAATGTTAAAATGCTAATAGCAAGAAAGGCTATGTAATACTGAGATGTACTGGTTCACGGGCAAACATCTACTCCAGGAGTCTGTATCTCCTGGAGTCCTGACTTTTTGTTTTCCCTTAGCAGTACACACAGCTTATATAGATTCATGCCCTGCTATGTGCACAGCCATAGAGATACCCAGTCCTTCTCAATTTCAGATGCATTTAATAGAAACTTGTAAAAAAAAAAAAAAAAGAAAAAAGAGGGAAAGATGGGTGGATAGTGAATGTACATACGGGCAATACATCTGTAAAAAAATGTAGTTACTGGAAAGCACTCTTTCCTTTTTCTACTTCTTGTCCATTTCTACATTCTCACCGGGGATGGATGCAGTACTCCCCTCCAGAAGCTGGAGAATGATTCTGAAGTGTGTCTGAGAGTTCTCTTAGCAAAATAATAACTGATGGAGTGCAAATGAGGCACTGTATTCAAGCACAGAGTTTCCCAAAAGTGTGAATGAAGCTCCAACTGGCTGCACTGCAGAGATGTGAACAGTAGCCATTATTTGACCACATCCTTGTTGTAGCTCTCCTGGAGCATGTCTGATCACCAGTGAAGAAAATCATCTTTATTGTCTCATAGCAATTTTTGCTACGGTCCATTTAAGTGGACAACCCCTCAGCAGAGCCATCTGTACTCTCTGATGTCTTGCAATAGAAACAAACAACCAAAGACATCATTGGATTTTTCTGATGTTGGCTTCTCAGACATGGCTCAGGACTTTCTAACAACTGACTTGTGTAGAAATACTTTAGCTCTAAGATGTGAATTTAGGGAAGAAAAATGGATAAATGAATCTCCTGACTCAAATTACAATCTAACCTTGTTCAGGAGCTTGTGTTCAGAGATACGCTGTCTGGGAATAACATCTGTGTGCCATAGGAAGATCTCCCACACTGCTTGCAGAAGTGACCGGGACAAACAAAAATCCTTCCATGGAAAGGTGCAGCAGCAAGCAGGTAGACAAGGGCCCGAAGGGCTGATCAATAAAATGTAGTTCATATCAAATTCAGATTTCACTGGTGTGGAGTGTTTCTGAGAAGGAAACACCAGGAACAGAGAAGACAGATAGCTCGTCTGGTGGGGTACTGAGGGCAGAAGTTACCTTGCTGATTAAAACCAGGAGTGATCTCAAGTCCTTCTGGTGCACTCATGCTACGGAGTAGAGTTCTCCCTGTAAAGAAAAAAAAAGTTGTCAGAGCCCAATAGGATTAGTAACTAATAAGATGAGGCTAAAAAAGGTCTACTATCATCAAGGATGGTGCCAGAGGAAAAAAAGAGGAGACAATGCTGCCAAAGAACACAACCATTTTCTCCTGATACCTTGATCCCCAAAGGATCCCAGGATTATAGTCCCAGGACAAGAGAGACAGCTAGGAAAAGGTGGCAGGCAGCCCAGCTTGCCCGCCCAGTCAGTAATGAGGATTTTATTGACAAGATTTGTATAAAAGTTGAATCACTGAATATCTGTCAGAAAGGGGAAGGAGTGGAGGGTTATTGCTGATATTTTTTTTCCCTTTACTGTAACCGTCAAGCTCAATGGCACCATCCTAAGTGATGATGCAGCACTGTCAGAGGCCACACTTAAATGAATCTCAGTATCTCCTGATTTGCTGGCTCTGTCTTCAATAATATGACCGTTACAATTGGATCTAAAGAAGGACCTGTACTTCTGAAAGCTGACCTGTTTTCCAAATTACACCATTTGGTTTATTTAAAATATTGCTTCTTCCCACAAACTTTTCTCATTTGTGTAAATGCATGAACGCTAGCCATTCAAATCCCTGAAAATTTTTCGTTCAACAAGATGGTCAGTACATGAACAGGACTTCTTTTCTAACTCACATGACCTCATTCGTCAGAGCTCAAGAACAATATAAAAATAACAGCTCAGATTTTTTGCCTCTGCCTTTCACATTCCTCCACAGTAAGTAGGTCCAGAAATCATTTAAACAGACACAAGCCTTTAAATAGTTAATAAGGAAGAGTTAATCAAGAATAACCAGGACTAGAAAAATCCTGATTTTGACAGTCTTCTCGTCAACAGAATGAACATTCATCTACAGTCCACTGAAGAACAATTTAAGGCACAAATAATCCTGCAGAACCTTTTTATTGCTGACAATAATACTTGGATTAGAATTAGTACAGCTTGATTTTTGAATCCCAAATTGAGTCTGCAGAGAAGGCAGTTTAAAAAAAAAAGTTGTTTTTTATTTAACGTGCAAACCAAGCAAACTTGATCTGGAAGTCATTAACAGATAATAAACATAACCTTCCCCCACTCACTCCCAAGATGCCATCTCTACAGTCACTTTTCAGAATACAGTTGTATTTTTACAACATGTCATCCTACAGAGAAAAGTCTTGCAGGCTTTCATTTTATCTGATTTCTTCCTTGCTGCTAAGGAATTAGTGCATTCTCTTCAGCAGGACTCAGATCCTGACAAGCAGAAAGAAGTGGAGTGGAAGGAGGAGGAAGTGGGAAAACAAAGAAGAAAAGTAAGAGACATTGAGGAGTAAGTTGCATCTTTGCAAAATTATCATACAGATTATTCATTATGATAAGTCATAGGCATAAGAAAACATACACATTTGATGCATTTACTGCTGATAGTGACATCATGGTGACTGGTTTTGTTTCATCATCCTATACACTAAATCTTTACAGTTCAGGAGATAGTATTAAAGGTGGAAGATATTTATTTGATGTACACATAAGAATTTTTGGTCTGCCATGTTGTTGTATTTGCTGATATATAACTATAATACTGTACCTAAACATTTAGTTTTATTTCTAGCTTATCACAATAGTGGAAAATTCAGAAGCTTTTTATCTGTTTGAAAAAAACTCTGAATCTTTTTTTAATTCTGATGTTGTCATTAAAAGCTAGCCACTAAGATTATTACTGTTACTTCAATCTTTTTACAACTTTATTGTTTCTTTTTGCAAAGGTCTGGATAATTAAGACCTTACACAGGCAATATCCCACTGACGTCAACTAGTATTTGTCTGGGTAGAACCCTTACTGCTTTATTGCCACTCAGGTCCAGGTGTTTTATGAGCAAAAGTGAAATCTTGCTCACTCTGAAATTAATTGTGTTTAGCCAATGACATCAATGCCAGTGAATTACTAGGGATTGCCTGAATTAGGGCTTCCAACACAGCTCTCAATGGCTGTCAATAAAAGTGCAGATCTTTTCTTTAATCTTCTTGTCCTTTGTGGCTTTCATGAGTATAGACGTCATTACTTTTTGTAGAGTACTTTAGTTCAGTCATCAAGATGCAGATGAAGTTGTATTTCAAAGTTACCGTGTCTGGAATTAGTTTAATTATCTCTTTTCTGTACAAATACAATATTATAACTGCCTCTTGCTTTAACATATGCACCTCTGTAACTTTCACCATTCTTATAACCATTTAAATAAAAAGCCAAAACATTCTAACATAGTAAGTATTTTAAACTAGATACAGATATTATGTTAATGAAGCTAATTATGAAAGTTTTACAGTTTTTGGAGCACTCTGATACCTTTTGAAGCTCTCTAAACTTACTTCTGAGTGTGACCAAATATTGTCTTTTGAACAAATTTAAGGATGTCAGTATTTCAAACCTTCTCATTTACAGGTGAACTGTGAATGCAGTTTTGAAAATACAGTATGCACGTGTATGCTTGTACATAAGTATATGCAAGGTACAGAAACATAAAATAATTATCCATACTCTATTATACATACTCATATTGTACTGGGAGATTTCAACAACAACAAAATCAGGTATTTTCGCAGTTCAGCATGAACATAAAGACCTTCAGGGAGCTTGTGCTCTAACAAGGAATATAATATGTTCCTAAATAGCGGAGAAACAAGCAGTGAATGAATATATATTCAGAACAGTGAAAAGGTCAACGTTTTCTGTATTGCTAAAAATTATCTACCAACAAATTGGACTGTGTAAATGAAAATGAGACGTAAGTGAAAAGTTTGTCTGCTTAGTGAAATATTTTTCCAAATTCTCTTTGGAAAGACAAACATCATTTGGAAAAGAAAGCAAAAAATACAGCCAGTCAACTTTACAGTGTGCTGCAGCAACCAGTCTCAAACAAGTCCCTCACAGAGCTTGCCCATTACCTAATCACTCAACAGTAAGCAAAGAGTCCAGCCAGTACTTCTTACAAAACAATTTCTTATTAGAAATTAGGTATTCAACAAAATTTTATGTTGGGTGGCAACTGCAATATTAGCGCAAACAATCCTGCTAGACAAAGCAGCGTAACGCACATCTCTCAGAATACAGATACAGAAAATATTTCTCACAAATTTATACCTAATGAAAGTAGTGCTCCATGTTAGAAAAATATTATAGACGTAAAACTGCTTTCACTCTATTTTCACTCTAACAGCTGTGGAAGCATTATAGAAAACACCAAAGAAGAAAAAAATAAATAAATGCACAGCTTTTGCTCTCATAGCATACAAGAAAGTCTACAAATAGAAAAAAACCTCATTGGTATCAGCTCTTTTCCAAAACAAAAAGTTATAGAAATATTTCAAAGAAGTTTTGAAGCTTTTTAACTATTCTCATCACATAAAATACCTGCCTCCTTTTGGTGCTGAAAAGCAACTGGCTTATTTTGCATGATAGCCCTGTATACTAAGGTTGTAATCTGTTTTTCTGCCTCTGCATCATGACCAGTGACAGATTTTGTGAGCCACACACTACTATCATCAGATTAGGCTTGGAAATAACTTTTTTCACTCCTTCCTTTCCAAATAGGGAAATAAATCATTTGAAAGCAGTAGCATTGGTAGCCTTTTTCAATTATTCTGTTAACCCCAGCAAGTAATCTAATTCAGTCTCAAATCTGTGTGAGTTCTTGACAGCCTTCGCAACATAGGAAAAACCAGTCCAATCTTTGTCTTTAAAACCAAAACATTGCCTCCGATTATCTGAACAGAGAACAGATCTGCTGTGTAAAGTGGTGTAATTTCTCATTTTGGAATATTTCTTTTCCAGATATACAAGAATTCCAAAAATGCTTTTCAAAATATGGTCCCATTTTAAAAGGAAAGAAACAAGAGATCTTTATCCTAGTTATGCTATTGTTGTCATGGTCCGAAGATGTGAGTGAAGCAACGTTTCTACAGGGAAGAAAGCTATTATACAGCTAATAACAACTGGAGAAAAAAAAAAACAAAACCACACACACACCAAAACAGCCAAGCTCTGGGGGCACAGAAGCTTTTCCAAAGTGCCTAGATTAGATGACTAAGATCCATACACTTTTATTCTGTCTCATTTGAGTTCAGTGCCTGAACTCAAAATCAGGCGTGGTGCAAGCATCACCTCATCTGCTTCTCTGATTTGAAATTATCTACATTATTGGTCCTACAAGCTTGAGAGGGAAATGGATTTGTTAGAGGGAATAAGAATTGGTGACCCAAGGAGGGAAAAATACTCAGTACTGAAGGGACCAAGTGCCAGATAAGCAGACCACAAAACAAGATGTCAGACAGAGGCTGGAGATTCAAAATCGGACATTCAAGAAGAGGTCAATGATGGAAGGATATTTCAAAATGTGACCTAAACATCAAAGCTCAAGGTAAGCGGAGGAAGAGAAAGCTGGTGATATCAATTAAAGAGAGCAGACTCCTATGGGACCCCAACATGTAAGTTTGTTTCTTTTTACTTAGGAAATACCAAGCACTTGCTTAGCTAAGGTAAAACTGTGCGTACCTAGAGCAAAAATCAAGACTTCACTTTGACAACTAACAGATGCCACTTATTTACTCTGAATCCTCTCAAAAACTTGAGGAAAAAATAAGAAAAAAACATGTCTTTCTAGCAAGCCTGTAGGTAAGAATGGAATTGGAGAATTTGAAAATCTGGGTTTAGTGACTGGAGAAGATTTGCTATCAGTTGCTTCTTATTTAAATATAGAACCTCTAGGTTAGGTTTTCCACTTATCATCAGATGAGAAAACTTTAAAAGATAAAAATGACCATACTGAGAGCTTGTATGAATAAAAGTGACCAGAAAGGCTTAGAAGCTAAATGCTGCATCTGCCACATTATACTTCAGAATCTGACTTCTCTTAATGGAAAAAATAAGAGTTACCTGGATTCTTTTCTATTGTAACATAAGAATACAAGAATGGCTGTACTGGATCAAACTAAAGGTACATCTAGCGCAGCATCCTCTTTCCAACTCTGACCGACAGCAGATGCCTAAGAAAGATTTTAAGAACATGGCAAGTGAACGGTGATATTTCCACAGACTTCTCTCCTGGCCACAAGCAAGCTGTGGCTCGGGAACCAGAGGTGGACACTCTGCATTTTATAGCCCTCTGCAGATTTTTCTACTAACTAGTTATCTTTGAAGCTTTGTAAAATTTAATATCTACATTATCTGCTGGTGCTTAACTTCATGCTATATTAAGAGCCATCTCTTTTTTAGCTTCATCTGATGTTCTGCTAGTCTCACCTCACTTAAAATTAGGGAATATCAGAGAACTTATACAAAATCTTGTCATAGACAGCTGAAGATTTTTGCGTATTAAAAGATCTTGCAAACAGAAAGCTCTTCTCCCAGAAGGTCTTCTGACAGAAAGAACAGAGATTCATTTTCCTGATTTTGCTAGTCTAATATTCCCAAACTACTGGACAAGAATCTTTATTTTCTAGATTCAATATTTTCAAATTCTTATACTATGACCAAAACTTTTAATACCAGCTTTGTCAAATATTCTGTGTTACACTGTACTTTTCTGAGAGGTGATTTAACAACATTCATAGTATCTAGTACTGACTGTTTGAAGATCAGCTATTTTCCCCACTTTTTCACTGTAGAAGTATTCATTTCTGAAGTACAGCAACAAAAGCTCTTGCAGTTAGGTATTATTATTTTTACAGATGAGCTTGTCTGCAGACCAAGATGTACAATAGTTAGAGTTCAAGTGCACTTATCGCAGTCCTTAAAGGAAGCAAGTGCATCTCACTTAATTCAGTCCTTATACAAGCAAATAGCTTGAAGTTTAAAGTAAATAGCTTTTCTCAATAGTGGTTCACTCTGAGATGTTGTCATTATGTATCTATTTACTTTTTACGCTCAGTAGCCCTAGTGTGAAGAAAAGAGGAAGAAAAAGCAAATAAACTGAATCAGAAGGGCAAATCAGCTCTGATCCACATCCCTTTTCCAGGATACATATATATATAGAGAGAGACATATACACACCTCCCTAGCAGAAATATTTCTTTATTCATATTGTTAGATTTATGCAGACTTTTTTAAACAAAATTTTGTGCATTCATAACTCTGTCTAGGAGAATTAAGGAATAAACTATACAGACATGCATCAGCCTGAAAAAGAGGCAACTTAACGGAGTGACAAACTCTTCCATTGCTCATAAGGTTGACATACATGAGCCACATGTTGCCTGGTACACAGTCTGCTGATAGAGGTATTGAACTGGAGTATCAATCAAATAATAATCAAATAACATTAAAATGTTCTGGTGGAAACCAATTGCAACAATATACTGTCGTCTTGCTGCTAGTACTGCTGCGCAAACTTCTACTTCTACAGCTACCAATATTGTTTCTATCATTAGAAGGATTTACTTCCTTTTTTTCTTGATTAAATTAGTTTGTTAGAAGCCCAATTTCATTGTACAAAACAAGGAATTCATAAAAGACCTCTTGGAGTTAAGTGATCACTTTGATCTTTGAAAAAGAATTCTGCTTCCCAGAAAGTACAAGAAATCTTTTACATTAAGATATTCTAGATACACACATACTAGTAATGCAGCCACTGCAGAATTGATATCAAGATTGCTAGAATGACAGAACTTTGTGAAGCCTATCTTGTAAGTGCCCTCAAATATAATTTTTCAGTTTCATATCAAGTATCTAATCTAATGCACTCCCAACCTGCAAGAGAGAAATACTGGATCAGTGCCCTGAGAACAAGAGCTTCAAATCTTCATACGTCTTCAGGCAGCTGTAGCACAGCAGAAGGCTTCAAAGTGTCTAACTTATTTATCTAAATACAAGAAGATGGATCTACATAATGTTATTGAAGAATTGTTGAGTATTATCATTATTTCAGCACATAAAGAAGTCTGATTTCCATAATTAGTATTGGTGCTTATTCAGAAACATATTCTGTAGATGGCCCTGCTTTAGTGATGAAAGGTCACAACCAGGACTGTAGCTTCTGCCATCCCTAATTGAATGCATGCAGTATTTTATTAGAAGTACTTGCAAAAAATAGAACTATTATTATAATCACCAGCTTTCAAGTAACTTCTTTTGTTTATACCCTCTTGTACACTTGCACATGAGCAAAACTTCATAGCATATGAGCATGCAACACAATTAAAGAAACCTTTCTCTGGAGTGGCTTTTTATAATTAGAAAAGTAGTATAGCAATGTTTCTTTTTTCTCTTCCTCAGATTAATTAAAACATTCTGTGCTTGATGGCTTTAACATACTAGGAAAACTCTCTCTCTTTTTTTTTTTCTTTAAACAAGCTTTAAGAATATTCAGCTGTGGCTGCAACCTGTACTAATCTGAGAGTAATCCTCGCTATCATCACCAATGCCATGCTATCCGACATGTCAGATATATTCCCAGCTGGAGTGTGATTTTAGGAAAAGGGTATGGTTGTATAAAAAAAATCTACATTTTATGAAGTCTTCAGAGACCACTGCAAATACATGCAGCATAACTTACAGCTCATACTCACATGTGTAACATATACTCCTTACTGCAATGAATGCCTAAGTTGCCTGCAGTAGTTGGTCATTTCATCTCACCAGAAGTATCAGTAAGGACTAGACGGGCATGTAAAGTTTGTTGTTAGCCTCCAGTGCTTTGAATCAGCTGCTTCTGGTGAACGAGTGATAGTTTTAGGAGTTCCTGTTCTTTCAGCATTACTTTGACAGCACCTTAACTGTTAGCTCACATACGCAATCAGGAAATAGCATGGAAACTTGCCACACAGCTGTGTTCGCCTTAACAAAATACGGCAGTAACAGTAAGAACTAAAAAAAAAAAAAAACAGCTCCTATCAACTCAGATATTATCTTTCTCACTTAGTATCTTACCAATATCTTATCTCACCAATATCTTCATGTGTAATGGCAAGTAACAACATTTTCTGTTGCTAGCTGAATGACCTGAAAGCATCAAGTAGTACTCAGAACAGCTCAGTTTACGAGAGGACGAGCAGGCCACCCAGAAAGACTGACTGTCACGACTGGCCTCCAGAATATTTTTCCTGTTTTTGCAGTGCTAGGTAATAATTGAAACAGTGTTTGGCTCTAACATCTGCTGCTAGTTGAGATATGTAACTAGCTTTTCCAACTTCAATCTGAGATACATTTTGAACATTATTAATTCCCATGAGTTAGTGTCAAAGCCTGAAAGCAAAAGTGAGCTGGTTGCCTCCTATCTTCCAGTATTTAATATCAGTTCTGGATAGAAACAGCTGGAAACAATATCACATTTGCTACAATAAGTTTTCAGAGGAATTTGTTGAAAATATATCTACGAAGAGCCAATTTAGAAAACAGCCTTATAAATCGGTGGTACCTACAGGAAGAGCCACATAAGCAAACTGCTTGAGTTCATTATATAATCAAGTTAAATAGGATATAGTTAGAGCTAAACTGACATCTTCCAGAATCATATGGAAATCTAGGCACAATTTTGTCTCAAACTCTGAATCCAAGTGCCCTCAATTAAGAGGACTCCGAGCATCTCATATCTATCTATCTAGTAATGATTAAGCTGTGGATGGGTTCTGCAATACTTCATATGCAGCTCCTGTTTATTTTAGGAAATGCTAAGCATGTAGAAACTTAAACTCTGAGTTTGCTCTGTTGCTGTCATGCACAAATTGCATTATATTAGTCTTTACTCTGCTGTTTTTCTGGCTTAAGTGAAAGCATTTAACCCTTCTTGAAATCTAATGTTTTTCATTATTTTAACTTAAAATGCATACTATGTAGACTGTCATTAATTACTGTAATGTGTCATGAAATACAAATTAAAGTAAGAAATGAAAAGTCATTAAAAATTTAAAGTGAGGCTTTATTTATAATTGTGATAGTGAAAAAAGTATGGCACAACTTTGATGGTGGACTTTTTTTCTCTTTTATGACATGACAACATGCAAATGACTGTTGCATGCATACCTAGGAATTTCCACTAGTTGTGTGCGCACTGCCAGAGAGATTACACGGTGGATTAATGCTTCCCGAGCCTTGCTGAATTGTAGTTGTATGCCACCAGAGAAAATCTCTCTTGTCAGCTAGGGAGACACTAACAAAGTATCTGAAAAGTCTACAGCAGTAGATTTTAGGGAATATCACTGGATTCAGTCAACAATGAAAATAAGCTTGCTCTCTTTTCTTATTGACCCCCAAACCTTTTAACTGCTGAACAGTAATGTTACACATTATAGCTATAATTTCATCAAAAAAAAAAAAAGTCACACATTTAAATTCAGGAACAAATATAGGTCAGACATTAAAATTACAAAATGTTTTCCATATATTTGCATGCAGAACAGCAAGAGGAGTAAAAAATACATATGCCTTTCTGGTTAAATACTGTATGCAACCCTGTGACTGGCAACAGTAACGGTACTGGCAGGAAAAAGTTGATTGATTTTCAGCGGGGCTGCACACACTTTTATAGGTGAGTCTTGAAAAATGCTTAGCCATATTGCAGTCATTCAAATGTGCGTTAAAAAAAAAAAAAAAAAGAAAAACAGGTACAGAAATTCTGTTCCCCGTTACTGCCATTCAGATTTCTAGATACTCTTGATTTAAACAGCAAGTTTAGAGAGACTTTAGGAATCCATTTTTTTCAGTAAACAATGAAACTCCTTTCTATCCTCTGAGGCTATTCAAGGCTTAGAAAGAGGAAGGAGATAATATTCTGGTTCTAATTATTAAGGTAATTTTGAATGAACAACTATCAGGTGATGAGGACTTCACACTGGTAAGCACTTAGCATGTTCCCCAGTTTTTCTAAAATGGAAGCAGAAAAGAACTGGTACTGCAGAAGGAACTCAATTCTTTCTGAGATCCATTTTACTTAGTCACTGTACATATCTAAAAATACATAAAACTGTTTCCTTCCTGAAAATAAGTCTGGGAAATTTGGTCTTATATTTCATTTTCTCATTCACAGTACTAGAATGCCTTATTTCTATTTTTAATGACACTTCCTATTTTCCTGAATATCAGAACATAGCTTATAATTCCTAATCCTAATTAATTAAATAATTATTACCATATATAAAGCAATCCGAATGCTTTTACGACAAGATGTTTATCATCACAGAAGAAGAGCTTATTAACAATATGCAATCTTTAGATGCTTCTGAGTTGAACACTACAAGCTTATTCATACTATTTTGAGGTTCTGATACTTAAATTCACAGGTAATGATCATTTTTGAATACAGACATCAATATTTCAGTAAAGAAAGCACATAATTCTGTGCCTGTAGTACTGGGTCTCATGCTTGAAACCGGGGTAGGTACTTAATAAAACATTAATTGTATTTATGATCACTATCAAAGTGAAGGAAAACCATTGTGATAAAGAAGCTTATCAGCAAAGATTTATGATCTTGCAAATGTTAATATCTCTGGCTCTGACAATTAGCAACTTGATTCATGCAGTATCAGCAGGATCATTTCCCTATATCTGTGTTGGTTCTGCTTTCTTTTCCTTCTGCACAAATCTACCACCATCCTATTCACTGGCTTCAATGCAGTTGTCTCTAGTTTGATAGAGCATATCACTGCTTCCAATGCAAATGTTTTCTTGCAGCCAAAGAAAGCACTGTAGGTTGTAGCATCTGAAGAAAAAATGGTTTCCTTAAGGCTGACTAAAATAAATCACAAACATTTTTTCTTGAATTGAATTTATCCACTGTTATGGACTGAACTGATTTGCTTCCTAGTTCTCGTCATTAAGCTAGGGACACCTGCTAATGAGCACTTTTCTGTAAATTGTCATATGGAAGTTATATGAAGTTGCACTAGTGCTTTCAGGAATTATCTGGCTCAGTTTTTTCCCTCTGTTCCTCCAAAATCATGTAGACTGCACTAAAGTTGCATTCAAAGTAACTAGCAGTAATACTGCTTATCATCCAATCTCCTCAAAAATTCAGAAAGCTGGGATTTATGCTGTTCCCCAGTGTCCCAAGAAGTACTTTGTTTTTTCCTCTATCTGCAAACTGTGCCTCTTTTCAGACAACTCTTTCACTTTCAGCTACTGGAATGGATGCTCAGGGGAGGATACAGTGACTCACTTGTATCATTTCCTCTCTGTTTCAAATTGCTGAACTTTTATTGGAAAAAAATTTTAATGTAAGCCCTAGACACACTGTGTCAGCTCCCTAACAACTCCCTCCAAATAAGCCAGTACCTGCAATACTTTAGTGCTATTTCTGCAGAAAAGCAAGAGATTTCCACTGTGGTATGAACCAACCTCCGTGTGAGAAAAGACAAAATAAAGTAGCAGTTAGCTTGAAAATCAGACGGCTGAGGGGAACAGAATAGTGATCCATGAGTAGCATGAGTAAGAAGTGATCATTCACTGTTTTTAATGTCACGAGAAAAAGGGCAAGGGGCACCTACGAAAATGATCAGGAAGCAGGTTCAAAGCAAATACAAAGAATTTTTTTTTAATGATTTCTGAAATAAATAGTCTCAATCCAACAGTTTAGGAAATCCCTAAATCATTAACTGCTGGACTGATACTAAGCAAAGATGCTTTGTTCCTCTTGCTCCTCTGTACTAACCATTGCTGTGAAGAGTACTGGGTTACATCTGACCCTGTAACTTTTCTCACTTTTTCCAGCTTTTATTTGAGTACTCCAAGTGGAACATTCGCCTTGTCTCTGCTTCTAAGCTGAGTGGAAAGCTGGAACAGTAATCTTTCCAAAGATGAACAATAAACCACAGATCATCATTTTTTCAGGTGTAAGTATGTAAAATTGTATTTGGCTTTTAGTCTCCTAAAACATGGAGAGCTGTTTTTGATTAATTAAATTAATGGCTAAAATGGGGGATATGAATGAGCAATCATTTTAGCTTTGCTCCTTATCTCTAGTACTGCTTACTAAACTGTGCCATCAGTTTATAGGTTAGACCATCTGAATTCCTCCAAACTTTTAGTATAAAATTGTTGTAAAAGTAGTGAGAGGGAAAGAATGAGTGGCTACTTTTTTCATTTTTATTATTACTTTTTTTAAAATATGACCAGGAAAGTATTACGCTGAGTATCTGAATACATTAGTTACTGCTGTGCAGAAAGCACTAGAAACGTATCTCCATTTAAAAAGCAGACTAGTTTCCACACACACAAATGTATTCTCAGAATAGCAAAAAGCTTCAACAGGTGCAGTCATGCAAGGAATTGCATGCATATGCAGGCATGTGGTAGAGGATCTAGCAGGAACTCCACTCTATAACTTTGGATATTTTCCTACAATTTGAAACTCTATCTCCAAATATTTAATATACATGCTTATCTGTTTGTAATCAAAAAGAAAAAAAAAAAGCGACTAGGTCTGACTCCTGAACTGACTCATCTCTTAACAAAGGTGTCGAAATAATTTATCCAGACAAGCAGTACAATAGACTGAATTCATAGCAGGCTTAATTTGTCACTTCTGTAAATAGATTAAAACAAAAAAAATAAAATAAAAAAAGCTGAGCCACACATTCATTTAAAAGTGAGCAAAGGAAAAAGTTAACGTTAGCAAAAAATTAAGTTAGAAAAGATTTAACTTTTTATAAAATATGCAGTGAAATACACAACAAATTCGCTATTCATTTGAGTTTCCTAAGGCTAAGTACAAAAAGAGTATATTGATTTTAGAAACTTATTCTGTTTAATTTTAAGATATAACTTGCCTGCTCAAAGTGTAGTTAATCAAAAGGGATTGATTTCTGACAGCTGTTATTGTTTGAAAAGTTAATATCTAGGAATTCTGTATTGATTTGAAAGGGCATCTGTTTCTAGAATGTGTAAAGCTTTGATAAAGCAGAGATAATTTATCTGCTTTCATTTTGTACAATAAAGCTGCTCTTAATATTCTTATCCTTATCTTATAATATTGCATGTTAAATAGAGGGGCTTTATCATGCCATCAGTTTTCAAGCAGAATCATTGAAGTCAGATGGGCTCTCTGCTCCAGAACGGAAGGAAAGATATGATCCAGTATCATCTTTCTTGTAGTGGGAAAATGGAAGAAAATTAATTATAACTATATAAAATGAAATAGTAAAGGTTGTATTATGCCACTGATTTATAAATAGTTTATTCATTGATAAAAGCGAGAAATTATACTTTGTAAGGTATAGCTAAATTCATATTTCATTCTAATATGAATGTAATAAAATTTATTGACCTTGCAAGGTCAATTTATTGACCTTTGTTAACAAGAACAAAGTATTCCAATTTTTATTATTCAAAAATTATTTTCAACTAATTATTTTTGCTTTTAAATATTCATTTTAAACAAGTAAGTGCTATTGTAAAGAAAAACCAATGCACCTTTTTTCAGCCTTAAGGAGATATATTCTGGAAATAGTGCGTTCATACCAAAGATCTGTTTCTGCCTCTCTTCCATCCCTCTGCATCTTATTTACTCATTTATTCAGCAAAACTCTACACTGGCACTACACACCCAGAAAAAAAACAATTTTTGTGATGCAGCTCTTTCTCCAGCCAAAGGTAAAATTGAACTGCCTTCCGTACACAAGACAGTGGAATCTTCCAAAACAGAAGGTGGAGCTAATGATTTTTACGGGGGGTCGTGGTGGCGCAAGGGGAGGTTTTCTGATAAGATTTGGCAAAAAAGAGCCTCTGTTCTTGTACTGACTTGTACTGAAGTCTAGGATAGAGTTGTGAGAAACGATATGCTTGACATCCAACTAGCTGAGCAATGAATTTGTAGGAAAAAAAACATAGCATTCAAAAGTCATAGAAGTCCTATGTCTACTAGTCATTTACTGAGCTTTTATCCTGTTCTCCGAATATGTTTTATTCCACAACAACATACTGTTCCTAAATATATGCACATAGAAATCTGTGTGTACATGCACGTATTCTTTTGTACATAGTACAAAAATGAGCAACATATGATGACATGAGTCTACGAGAAAGCTAAGCTTGTAGTCCAGCAAGGGGGGTGGGGGGGAAGATACACACTAAGTGCTGTTCTCATTCCCAAAGCACCTGCCACTGCAGGAGGCCACCTGAATTCAACTCCCAAATTTATTTAACTGTATTGCTGTCTCATTTCATAGCCTTGGAAAATTTATATCTCTTCTTCACACTTCAATTTCCCCAGCTGTGATCCCAAGATCAAGAATTCTCTATATTTTCTTCTTCAGAATTAATGCTGCTTGCATATGCCCCTTGCTATGAAGCTCCTAAATGTTTTCTGAAGAATACTACAAAGTTGTAGAAAAGCAAATTTTCATATTGGTGAGCTTCTTTTCTTTGTTATTTATACAGTTTTGTCCAAGTATCCTGAAAGCAATCATGGTGCTCCTGCAGAAGTAAAATTGTGATATATACAAGAATAATACCAGAGGAAACCATTTGAAGTCAGACCACAAGAGTAGAAAAGTTAAACCAGGGATCTTGAAAGATGAATTTGGTTTGCATTCAGGGTATAATTTCAACACCTGAAACGTTAGCCAATGCACACCATCTATGACTTGAATTACATCCCAGCTTGGAATCTTGTTGCAGTACCAATAGCTCGAAATTGGCTACCAGGGAAATCTCACAATGCCAAGCAGACGGAGAAGTGATTCTCCACCCCTTCCTTCAATAGAAGCAAAAATATTTTTGACTCATGAAAATACTTCCAAAATGGAACACTTAAAAGATGAGAACAGTTTATAAAATACAGCTGAAATATTTGAAATTATATAGTGTCAAAAAGGGAATAACAGTCAACCAAATAATAAAATCCAGTTCACCAAAGTATCGTTTAAAAGAATCTTCAATCTTTCCATTCTTTTCAATTCTATAATTATTTTTCCTCAAACAAAATATTTCTTAAAGTTATTTATAATATCTGGCAGAGAAATAACAGCTCTGCAAATATGATGAGAGCTCCAAAGTACTTTTGCATGTAGTACGTACTAATATTTCCACTCATCTACCACTGAAGTGCATCCATGTCTACTAGGAATGTAGCATCAGTTCAAAAGTGTGCAGCAAAACTAAGCAGTTTAGTGTCTGAATGAACTTTTGCAAGTTCAGAATGAACCTTTCTAGCAAGTAGCTTGAGTGCCTAACATATATATTGGTTATATATTAAAGTGAGAATTTTAAGAAGTATTTTCAAGGTTGAATCAAAGGCTCTGTAGAGTACTCCGTCATCAGCGTTTTCTCAATAAAAAACAGTAAATTCTCCCCACCTCCCAAAGTTATTTCTAAAGGAGAGCTTCTTCAGATTATCCTATCATATTATGGAAGCCTAGCCTGGCATCAGTGTGGATATACTTTAAAGTACGTGGCAATGCAATGAGGCAAATATGAACGTAACAAAGCCCTGCCACATAAGGTATCAGCCTGTGGCTTTGCTGAAGAAGGACTATTGCAAATTCATGTGAAAACTGCAGAGCTAGCATGTTTCAGTTTTACTCAATTGCTAAAAGTAGGTATGTACGCATTAGTTAGAGATATGATAGCAGTCTCTCCCATTTGTCGTTGGCTTGGATCAAGACAAGAAATGTAGAAAACAAGTATTGCCACCTAAAAGATTTTGGCAACCTACATGAAACAACAGGTCTCAGATTAGCTGCTAGTAAACAGAGTCTTGTAATAAAATAACCACTGTCACTTTCTGGCAGTCTTACCATATAGGCCAAGTAGTGAATCTACTAATAAAGAAGAGGAAAGCAAGACAAACCAACCCTATCCAACCTGATCACCTCTAAATGTAGGACTGCATCAAATAAAACACAGAAAAAGCTTACGTGTAACCTAGCTGGGACTGCTTTACCCAAACTCCTTGTCAACAAGGATGCTTTATTTTCCATGACTATCAGTGGAATGCTCACACTTAAAAAACACCACCCACAAAAGCCAGGAGTTTCTGACAGTTTGAAGAGTTTGCCTATGTGGATGTCAGATATTTCGCTGTTATTAAGACCCAGGGTGAGTTTAATCTGAAAAGAGATCAGTTGGCCTACATCATTAACACACTTGCACAAACAGTGGATAAAACAGTTTTAAATTACCAGAAGTTGCATCATTACAGATTATTATTTTAGCATTGTTAGCCCTCTATAATATGATGTTGCTCCCACAGGAATACTGATTAAAATAGGAACCAGATGTGCTTTTCATGACCAGATTGAAAAAGATAAACAACTAGAAAATCAATTCAAATAAAATGGATGCCCTGGGGGTGTTTCTCAAAACTGAAGAGGGAGAGTGTATGTATCTTTTAGAAGGGTGGGGCAGGAACTGAAAAACACTTAAAAACAGAACTCTCTTCTTTCATTCAAAAAAAAAAAAAAGTCTAAGAAACATGGAACCATCTCATCTTTTAGACACCTATTTTGATAATACTCCAAAGCAACATTAACTTAACAATTGTGCATAGGCAACACTAAAACAAAGAAAAATCAATATTTTCATTTTTGGTCATAAAAGACATCCATGAGAAATAAAGCTCAAGGCTATTTTAGACCTAGATTTCAGTGTTTTAAAGGAATACTGCTTTGGTTTACTGGCTTGTAAATATGATATTGAAGTTCCAAAAAAATTATCTGTCTTCACCTCTGGACAGACACTAAAAGGAAGCCTTATCTCCTTGCCAATCCTGATTGGAGCACTTTTTATATTAAATGCAGGCCAGTATCTGGAATCTTGAAGGCTGTGACTAAGACTTAACAGCACTGTGCTCCAGAGTAGGCCAGCTGTTTTTTTTCTTCATATGCATTAGAAAACAGCAAGACTTCCATTCACAAAGGAAGAGGGATCACAGATCACAAAGGAAATCACAGGATCGACCCCCAGTGCCACAGATTCTACTGCAGATTTCAGTGTGGTCCTCTTGAAGCCATGTATTTTTTGTCTGACTCCTTGCATGCATAAGCCGTGAAATAGAAACCACTGAAGAAGGAACTTCTCTGTCTCCTCTAACAAGCATGGAGAAGAAAGGTTTTTCCCATTCAGGCAGGGAAGAAAAAAAATAAATTAAAAAAATCACGTCTTTGTCCCCGTTCTACCTTAATCTCATAATAGCTATGAGATTGAGCCAGTTGACACTCTCAGTACCGGCTCTAATGGCTTGTATCCTGGTTGCATCAGGCCACTTTGCCTCAGCTGAGAGTCACTTCCACTATGGAAAGCAAAGGCCACATAATCAGGCCTATATAACTTGGCCTGAAATAGTACACCCTATAAGAGAGAGAACTTGTTCCTGGTTTTCATGAAGAAACACTTCTGATAACCAGAAGTGTTTATCTTATTTTCTGTATGAACAAGGCTTTGTCACTGCTTGGCACAATAGCTACTCCACCCCTACTAGTACTGCAAATTACAAAAGTTAAAATACATTGTGTATTGAACGTATTTAGCACAATACTTAGAAATAAAAGATTACATACAACACATCTTAATACACATTTAGTTTGCCAAATGATATTTCTCTTCGATACGTTTTAAAAAACATCAGGCAGGAGGAAGGGGGATTTAAATGAGTAGTAGCAAATAAATTCCTTGATCCCTCCTTGCACTCTCTTAAAATGACTCCCAGGTTACTAGGATTTACTTCCTGTGGACACCCCACACACACCCTTTTTTTTTTAGCTCTTATTTGCACACTTTAGGAGCTCATTACTTTCCTTTGCTGCTGCCCAGGTCTCACATCTCTCCCCCACTTTCCAAGAGTTCTCCAAATTTTTCCATTACTACTTCTCTGCCAATGTTTTAACTGCCCCCTTAATTTCCCTTTTCCCATAACTGATGCCCCATTCTCTTCCACACACTGGCACCTGCTAGTGCAATATCAGGCCCCCCTGGATCCTTGAGGACACTGATCACTCCTCTCATGTTAAGAGTTCACCCAGCTTGCCAAGTCAGACAATAGCCTGGGTGAGAAGTAGTATTTGTGGATGTTAAAATATTGATATTGGATCAAAAGTCCATTCTTTGAGACATCATCTGCTGTGTTTGAGGTGCTGATGTCTAACAGTTATTATAGAGACAATTCAGGTAGAAAAATATTATGTAAGATTCCTTGCTCCTCACACTGAAGAGAGAGGCAGAAGTAGCTTGAGTTGACAGAGCAAGCACCCCTCTGGAGGCATAAGAAACTACCTCCACAGAGCGAAATATTTCAAATAGAACATAATGGCAACTTCTGTGCATCTGCAAAAGTTTTATGGTCCTATACTTTCTCCTGCCTCACTACAAATTGCAAAAATAGACAACTATGATACACTCTCAACTTCTCCAACACCAGAAGAATGTTAAGTTTCCAAAGTCAAGCACTCAGACATTGGGAAATACCAGAATTAAGACTGTTCATGTAACCCTAGTTTAACTTTTGTGGGCACATAAGTGGTCTTCTTTGCACGACCACATATTTCTGCCACCACTGAACAACTAGACACTGCTGTAAAAGTTATCTTCTCATTGTTGTTGAAGTAATGGCCAAAGTCATGTTGGTTGCAAGTCAAAGGAAAAGACAGGCAAACATACGGAGCATTACTGATAAAGCCTCACAGTCCTCATACTAGCATTTAAGAATTGTAATAAACCCCCAAATTTTAAGGATACTTTAAGAGATCTGTCTTTTCTTCCACATCGTTTTGAGGTCTTGAAATTAGTTCTTACCCCATCTCCCAGGTGTTACTGAGAATTAACACAAAACAGGGGAATGAGGACTTCTCAAATCTAGAAAGGAGCCAGATAAAAAAAAAAGTTTGTCACCAACAGGAGCAATCAGGAAGGGCACAGCCCATTTACTTAAGTAGAAAAATTAATCTGTACCTCAAGATTAAAGAATATATGTTAAATTTGATAAACTATTCACCAGAGACATCTAGAGACCAAGAATTCCTATCAGACATTGCCAATGTACTGTTCACATCTAACAATACTGTGAAATAACTAAAGCGATGATCTTCAGAGAGGAATTTTATTGAAATGTGGTTCACTAGCAAAAAACTGCCTGTCAAAATTCTTAAAAAAAAAAAAAAGCTTTTCAGAAACTTTTCTCAAATATTTATATCTTCTTATTCTGTGGTTTTAAGTCAACCAAATTAAAAAACAAAACAAAACAAAACAAAAAACCCACACAACCTTGTTGGCTGCCATGCCAAGGGACTGTCACGTTCTGTACCTCAGCATGACGCATTTCAGCACAGTAGCTTCCACACTGGAGTTCTCACACCTATTCATTATGAACACTTTGAAAAGTTTTTTTTCATTTAGAAAGTCTCTGGAAGATCAACCGTAGTGTATGCATGTATATTGAATGGTTTTGAGAAGACATTTTCAGGGTATTGGGCATTTATGAATTGTTTGTTATGCACACTTTCCATTTTTAGACACTAGTGTCCAAAATCACATTATTTTTACTTCCGGAGTGAATACTGGGCATTCTCAAGAACAGGTATTCCTCAAAGATGTCGCATATGTTTTTCAAACATATGCCACAGTTTTTCATCCATGATATATAGGGAAAAAGCAAGGCGATCTGTACCACTTAAGTCCTTGCGGCAAAAGGGTTGTACTCACACGTTTTCCCTCTTTTATAGGATGAAAAAGTTGTTTGCCAAGGGAGAAAAGGGAAAACACAGATGCATTAGTCCTAGCTTTTTTTAAATCTATCTACCTACCTATCTTTTACCTACCAAATGCTCTGCATTCCAGCTTCACAGGACAGCAATATTTAGGCTTGAGTAGAGAAGGTTTTATGTACAATGAGTAGTCTTTCTCAGCAGTAAGTATGAAAAATTGTCAACTGGAAATAATGTTAAAAGCGTAGAAGTGATTTTAGTAATGTGATAGTTATGATAAGCAGAGTAAGCCAGGGCTCAAGAGCCAGATCAGCCAATATCAATTCTGACTAAGATCTGTTTCCAAGCCCGCCTTTCATCAGTTGCTGGCAAAATTCAATCCTTGCGGATGCCATGAGAGAGGCGCATATCCATCTAACATAGCAACAGCTGCAGCAGGAGACATTTAAATTCACAGAAGTACAGCTGTTCACACATAGAAGAGATTACTCTTTGAATCTACAAAAGAACTACAGATACAGAGAAGCAGGAGGGTGCTATTTACTCAGAACAGAAACTCTCTGGTAACCTTTACGCAAAGCATCTTTATATTTCAGTCAATGTGAAATCAATGAAGTATCCCACCCTGCTTCAGCACTCTTGCTGGAATTCTGCATTTCTGACACATTCTCAGTTTGCCCTCCTACTTCAAATACAAAAGTATTTTGATGCTTTCTTTTATTCTCCTTTATAATCAAGCCATAGAAAACCTGGTCCATTGGTCCATACCCACATTAGACAGATGTCTTGGGAATGATGTTTACATGCTTGTTCTAACGCAGCACTCAATTCTGTGGAACTGCACCCATATCACTAGCACTTTACATCCTCTCTCATACCCATATGAATTATCCAATGACTATTCTAGCCAGAAGTTGTATAGATTTAGCAGCACATAGTGTGATTTGATGACCGTTAAATGGGGGAATGGAAAAAGTGAGGAAATGTGGTGGAGCTCACTCTGTAAATTAACTAACACAGTTTCTCTACTAAAAACTCCCTTTTATTAGATTCCCTCACTTCAGCAAATGCTTATCTATCATTTAAGTGGTAAATAGCTGAAAAACTTTACAATTTTGTGACTAAATGGTATCCCTATCTCTGACGGACTGGGTAATAAATAATGTTAGCATTACAAAGAATTGCTCTTGTTCTGAATCCACTGAATCCACAGTTTTTTTCTACTGAAAACAGCACATCTTTGCAGGGGAACAGGGCACTTTTCTCCTACCTTATTTTGCTTCTAGAATGCACGTAATGATAGATCATATAATTAGCTGAAGATTAGGAAAGGTCTTACTCAAGCTATTTCCTAAAATCAAATATTAAACATGCAGTTGTTAACCAGCAGCATTTGTACCATATATAGTCCCACATTTTGTTATTTTGCATTTACTTACACTGATTATACCAACCTTCTTCATTACCAACTTTGCTCAGAAAATAGCAAGCCACTGAAAAAAAAATGTCTAGTTAAATTTGAAGACTTGAGACATTCCCAAATGACAGGTCACTATAAAAGGAACCCCTGTTAAATCTCAGGTGAAATCTTGGACCTACTGAAGTATACTGAATTCTGCCACCAACTTAAATGTAGCCATAAACCTTAGATTGAAAAAGCCATAATTTGTCCCAACGTTATTCCACATGGTGACACTTTTAAAGCATCGCGCGTGCGAGCCTTTAATAAACCAACTGCAAAGGCTGTATAACATTGGGAAACTGAAAATTCCATAGCTAAATCACATCCTCCTTACAATTTCTACGTACAATTTCAGTAGCAATTTATATATACATCACAGTTAAACATTTTGCTGTTAGGTGAATGTGCCTCAATGAAGGGACAGAGCTTTCAGGAGCTACACAATAAAATTAAATATTTGAAGATTTGAGAAAAGCCTGCTTGAACAAATGTAAATGGATAACTTACAGAAGCAAAGACTAGCAACAAAATCCAGGAAACCCACACTACGTACACAGCATACATTCCTGTAATTGAGGGCCAGATGTTTAACTGTGTAAACCACTGCAGTATGACAGAAATCTGACTCATAAATCATTCTGACTTAAATAAGAATATATTACACATACATTTTAGAAGAACATTAAGGTTATAAAGTTAAATATTCATAAGTCAGGAGATGAGATGGACTTTCTCTGATAACACTGATTTGGCTGTCTTTTTGTGTATGTACCACGATACAGTTTAACTTTTAGCATCATTCTTTTCTTCACAAGTTTCATGCCTCTTTTAATGCACAAGATGGATAACTAGTATTTTGTGGCTTTTGAGTATTTTACAACATTAATAATATTTCAAGATAGAGGGCGTATGTGTGTGTGAGGCTTTTAAAATTCCATCACAGAAGCAATAGGGGTTCAATAGGGGTGGTACATACTGGATCTATCATGCCTAATTTAACTAGAAAAAACTCATAGCTGTAGAAGGTTGCAATCACATGTAAGCACCTATTATTTTGGGCTATGCCAAAGATTTGCAGTGTAGGCCCACATGCAGCTGAAAAAATTGCTTCTGTATAAGGCTTGGTTTCAACGTCAGGCTTTGGGAAAAAAAAAAATTCCCAGATACATTTTCCTTGTTAACCTGTTCCCAGTCTCCACACTTCAGGCCCAGTCCTTTGCTCAACTTTCCGTAGTTCCCTTTGTGAACTATCTTCCTCTTTTTGGTGCTGGCCTCTCTCTTCCTCTGTACATCCCCAAGAGTGCCTAATCCCAATCTCCTAATTAAATCCCAGTGTTTTCCCACCCACAGCATTTTTTGCCCAACATCTGACCAATCACTATCTATCTCTTTTTTGTGCACAGACAACTCACCTACAGATGAGTTACAGACTACTTTATACATATAAGATTACCAATTCTTTGATTATGAACAGGCATATGTACTTGTAAGACATTAACAGCCATGTCCCATTATACTTGCAGTACATTTTCACTAATTTCACTGTTAACATTCTTTCCTTTCTGACTTTAACTGGCAGCATCTTTATGTCAGAAAGTGAAACATTTCTAAAAGCAGTGCTTAATGCATTGCCGACTAACTAGATGTCAACAGGTAGTTGCTGGTGGTCTACTAATAATTCCAACTTTATTGTGGTCTAGTTGCAAATCAAAGAGTGGACCATGTAATTTGCACAATCCAGTTCTTTGTTATGAATAGATTTTAATTAAGGATATAATGAAATATTTGACTAAGAGGATAATTTTCTATTCTCAACCAACCTCTGTTCAGTAAGGTATATAGGTAGTATTGGTAGATCAGTGAGGTCAGTTTCAAACCTTGGGGGGGGGGGGGGGGAGGGAAGGCTGAAAAGTCTGCCATCCAAAATCTGCCTTGCAAGGGGCTCCAATTAGAAGGAACTAAAATTGTTTCCTAAGATTAAAAGACTAGCAGACAGACAGCTAATAATAGATACCTATTATCATGGCAACAAGGCTTTATTATTGCTTTAAACTTTATTTGTGTGTTATATTTTTCCCATGTTAAAAACTCTTATGAGCCTTGAAATGCTTAGTCATCAAGTAAATTACTGTAATAGTTATGCCTTATATGGACCCATGTGCAGGGTTAAAAAACACTAGCTTATTTGAACACTTAAAAAAAAAAAAAAGACAGAAACCATTTGTATATCCCATTCTTGGATTATATGCAATATTCAAATCTGTGTATAACTATACTCAGAGATAAAAGCAGAGCTTGAAGACTATTTCATATTTATTACTACTAATTTAAGACTTAATAATAACAGGTAAACTCACGGGAATAATATTTTTGGCAATGTTTTTAAAAAGATTTTTCAGCAAAGTTGTAGGAATCCAAGTCTTACAGTTAATTCTTATCCAATCAGCTGTGTCTATAAAAAGATGCTGCACATCTTAAAACTAAAGAAATAAAATATATTTAAAATCAGGCAGAAGAAATCACTACATCATAAGTATTCTGCTAAAAGTAAAACTTCAATACAAATATGCTAGTCACATAAGAAATACACGCTTTTCAAAGTTCATACCTGGTAATAAGATAAACCAAACTTTTCAATAGCTTATCATCTCAGTTTTACAATCTTTCCACCCTCACCAAAAAGTTAGTTACAATTCAGTTCTGCCAAAACATCTTACATTACATTAATCGCACTCCAAGTGTCCCGATGTCATCACAAGTGATGATGAAGCTGACTGACAGCATGGATTATCAAGCTATTAATAGCAAGGAGACCTATCACAACCACATACTATACAAGCTACACCGAGAAAGGAGGGATTCATCTGACTCCCAGAAGGTTCATCTTTGGAATCCCACTCTGCTTTACTCCGTCCGTCTCCTTCAAAAGTCAGTATCATGGTGATTCATCCTCCTAGGGAAATAAGCTGGGATGCCTTTACCTTTTAAGCTTATTACTGATTAAGGTAACATATTCCCAGCCTTTATGTTTCCTAAAATAAGTTATATACAAATAATTTGCTGGAGTTAGTTAACAAAAAAAGAAAAGTGTTATGTGTTTGTCAATTATTTGATAACAATTTTTTCCTTAATATCTCCTGCATCCCATTCCAGTTTTCCTGTAGATTTAAATCAGCTTGACATGTTCTGGATGAATAATGGAGCCAACAAATATAAATGAAAGATGTTTCAGTGATTTGTTTTGAAAAATTCTAGGAAAAACATGTTTGCCCCTAAAAGGGGAAAAAGTAGCTTCTTAGGTGAGTGAAGAGAGATAATAGTTTATTATGCTGTTTCTATTTGATTTGGAGGCCTGGGCACAATCCTCATAACTGGAGCCAAAGTGCTTGCTGTTCATTTTCCGTCTTTTCAGGACATGCACTGCAGCAGTGCTATGGACAACTGCCTACCAATTAGCAGGAACCAAAACAAGGATTACTGTGAAGGGAGTATGTTTAGTTAAATATTAAAGGATGGCTTAAAGTGTGTGCATTTCTCTAAGTTTTCATGTTTCATGTGGTCATGTCATCTTAACACATTGCTTCAAATACATCTTGCCAAAGAAACACAAAATTTCTAGCATTTTAGGGGAACTATTTCTCTATTTTATTAAAGAATCGCTTGGGATTTGATTTGCAAAGTCCTGGGCATACATGTTTGTAAGAAGATAGAGGAAGAAGTGCCGCTCAAGTCAATTACATGATCTTCCATAAAACTAAAATAGGTCAATTTAAGAGAGGAATTAGTTATGCTCTTCTTGAACAGAAGTGGGCTGAATCATTCAAGAGACCTGGGATTTATGTGAGAAACCCTGACTTGCATATGCAGATCAAGATGGCATTCTTTCATTAAAAAATATGCAGTTATACTTGTATAGTAAGACATAAAACTGCATGATTAAATAATACTACAGTAAAAATATTTTGGAAAAAGTTATACTATAATTAGACAATGAGAGGACATGAAAGTTAGCAGTAATTAAAGATTAACTGCATTGTTCACTGACTAAACTTACAGCTAGTGCCTTATTTAAACTGCTTTTACAAAACTTCATAAAGATCTGAACTGAAGCACCACTTCAAAACATACTTACAGCAAGTGATTTATTTTGCAGAGCCAAGAGAAATACATGCCTATGCCTGGACACAAGTAGCTCCAGCTTTCTGAAACTGAAACTTCAGGTATGTATTTTTCCCCCCCTCTTACTAACAGTCAGAAAAAGAAACAGTAAGTTAGCAAAGAGAAAGAAAAATGAAAAAAAGTAAATATGGATCTGAAAGTGAAAGCTGTTACTGCTCATAAAAGATGCAAAATATTTACAAAAATATTTCTGCTTGCATCTACTTTGAGAAGTAAAACACAGATTACATTTTATCCTTGATTGCTTTCTTTATAATACACAATAGATAAGCCTTCTGAATGCCATAGATTTTTTTCATTGCTATCATTCTGAATTCAGGCTGTGGAATGGGTCTGAAAACATACCGATAAAAACCACAACAAATGTACTGGCAAAAGTGCAACTGCAGCAAGTCCTTTCAGTTCCCACTTCTGGTCAGAATAGTGGTCATGGGTTGACAAGGTACAAGTGCAATTGGGAACAGCAGCGATCACAGTTTACAGGGGTTAGCATTAACGAGAGCAACCTCCTTGTGTAGCTACTGGAGGCATCCAACCTCTGAAAGGCACACGGTGCCACCTCTTCCATAGTATGCTACGTGTGTATGTACCGAGCTCTGCTGAATTAGGAAATTTTAGTTGAGTCACAGAACATGGGAAACAGCCCAATAGGCTGAAATGGAGATAACGAGAAAGAAAGTTGATCACCTTTGGACTTTGGGGGAAAATGATTCAAAAAAAAAGACAACAAAGCAAGTGAAAAAAGCGATTAATCCAAGTGAGCTCTGAGGAAGAAGTCGAGGACTTTAAGGAAGGAAATGACTCATTCTCTGTGCTTGTGTACAGGAAAGACTGGGTAATATTAGGTCCCCCAGTGTCACACACCTTTGATGCTCATTTTGGAACATTTCAGTGAAAAATCCTAATTTACTATGTCCCCCTTACCACAAGGTGGCACATATGTACTCCCTATGATTTTTAACTACCTATACAATTTGTTTCAATCAAGTTTTAAGAAGCAACTGTTCCCACTTCTACAAAGAGCGAGGAGTGGTTGTGGGAAAAAAAACAGGGAAAGACAAACTACGTTATAATACCAGTTACAGACAACTACAGGTTCTTCATACATCTACTCCTTACAGAAAACGAGAGTTTCCATATGCTTTACAAATGCATTCATCAGAATACCGACAGAATCTCCTACGGCTGAAATGGAGATTTTGGATGCCAGCCTGGCAGCCTGGTGCAACGGCTGAAAATTAGCATATAGTGGCAGAAAACCCAGCGTATTTAGCCATTACTTTGATCCTCTACAGTTTAAGCCTGCTGGTCATTCACTGCTCAGTGTGCGGTATACAGGTTCTACTTGCATTGCTGCAACTTTTCATTCTCATGTTGCGAGTTTCAGGACCTAATAACTACATATGCTAAGGAAGACTGTTCCCTAGTAGTTCTTTTTTTCCTTCATGCTGATAAAAGTTGTACTTGAATGTCAGACTCTGACACATCCAAAAATACATTCTTATTTTCCCCTAGTGGCCAATTAAATAAAAATCTCAGTGATTTTCTATGCAGTTGTTCCTCTTTTACAAGTCTATGATACACAAATACGCTGCACAGTCTATAATGACCACAGCACGCCCTCTCCGCAGTACATAATGGACCCACATGTTTCATTTACCCATCAGAAAGGCAGTAAGCAGAGTATGAATCTATCAAACTGCAAAAAAGACTTGAAAGAAAACCAAGATAAGTGTGCGTGTGAAAGAGAGAAGGGCTTTCTTTTTTAAGAAGAGAAAAATACTGACTTAAATCAAAGAATAGAAATGCTAACTGGCATGTGAAGCAACTCTATCTACACACCATAGAATATATGTTTTTACAAAGTAGATTCTTAGAGATTTAAAGTATAAACTATGTACACAGCTCCCTCTGATGACCATTGGACACTATACAACACAAGTCTCCTTTTATTTTTGTTCGTGGATTCAACTGACAGCTGACTGGTTAAATTCTAATTGCTTCCAAGTGAGGTCAGCAAAGGTATTTATCGAAAAGGACTGAACAACAGGCTCAACACACACATGCACGCGCACACATAAGCACATACACACCACCTCTCTAGCGTCTTGATTTATGGAAACAATTATAATTCTGGTGGAGTCTTTCTGAGCTGAGAAAGTTTGTAGCTACAGTAGAGTGTCTCATGTTGCAAAACGCAGACAACAGAAATGGAATACTTGGGTATCCAGCTGTTATCAACAGAAACAAGTAAGTTATCTGTCCTTTGCAAGAATATTCAACAGTTACTAATAGCTAATAGCTTTTATCTTGATTTCTGTATGTTAGATGCTAAAAAAGTGTTGAGTAATTTTTCTATTAATAAACTGAAAAATGTAGGTATAAAGAGGAAGGGATAAGACTACGTGGTCTGTCTTGAAATTTGGACTAGAGAAATGTTCTCTGATAAAATGTGGCTAATAGTGAAGATATAAGTATCAGGAAATCAGCAGTATTTTTCAGTGCACGAGAACATAGTTCAACTGAATTAGTAGGGGTTTTTTGGAAGGACGTATAACTGAGCTGAAGACAGAAGTATGTTTACAATCAGTTTAAATGTCTGTTTATGCAAGAAGCTATATAAAGATAGGTTGTATATACATTTGCGTATTTTTAAAAATCAGCTTAGCATGTTATACATTTATGTATGAAACATTTCAGTAGTAAAATATATTCTTGCACGTTTGTAACAACTGATCATAAGGACTTATACATGCAACTTTTCTCACAGATTTTTTACTTTCAGTGCAAGCAGCAAATTCAAGTAGTAAAGAAGGTCACAGCAACAAAGGTTTTTATAACTTGTGTCTTTAAAGGATATTTTGACTGAAAAAGATATTTAAGAAGCTCTTCCATTTCGCCATTAACTATTAAGGAATAAGGATCAGAATTCTAGAAGAGGGAACAATCTCATTTAAATCAATCTGTAACTCATAAAGACAGAAGGCAGGTCGGTGACCTAAGAGCAACAGCCTACTTGAGATTTAATTTTCATTATGTTGTTCATGAACACCCAGAACACTGCACTATAATGCACAAATGGATACTGACATGGATCCTGCCAATTTTGCTCTACAGATCATACTTTTACATTATCTTTCTAATGGGCACTATATCTTTAGCTTGCAATGACATGACTCCAGAGCAAATGGCTACAAATGTGAACTGTTCCAGCCCTGAGCGACATACCAGAAGCTATGATTATATGGAAGGGGGGGATGTAAGAGTGAGAAGACTTTTCTGTCGAACTCAGTGGTATATGAGGATTGATAAGCGAGGCAAAGTAAAAGGGACAAGAGAAGCAAACAACAACTACAGTAAGTAATATCTTTGCTTTTGCTATTTGTCTTCTAAGTTTTTAGAAAATCATGCATCATTGTTTCCTATCCCTTGACTTACAGTAATTTCAAAAGAATTTTGTATAGCATACTGACCATGGTATAAGACAAGTTTTTCAATGAATCCTACAGCAGGACATTTGTTATTGATTTTGAAATGCGTCATTTTAAATACTACATTGTAGATCTGCTAATGTATTAGTTACAGCTGGTAACTATTAGCAAACAGAGAGCCTATTTTAACAAGTGAATTAAGGTTGTAAGTATGAAAATGCATAACCACAAATTCTGCTCATAAAATACTTAAGAAACATTAAACCCCATTTATATATTCCACAAACTACCTACAAGTTCAGTATGTTTGAGTTAACAATTGAAACATATGCAATACTAGAAAGTTCAATGGAAAGAATTATGTAAACTGTCTTGCAAAATCTTTTAGATATTTTGCCAAGCCAGGAACAAAATCTATTATAGTTTCTGCAGTTCATTATTACAATGATCATGATGATGAAAAAATATTCTCTCCTCTTTCTTCCAAAAAGATGACTCATCTAGAGAGAATGGTCATATAAAGTTTTGAAAAGTTCCACCAAATACAATTTTTGAACTGGCAAAAGAGTCACTGTTCTAGAATATTTTTTTCCACATACATACCTGTATAACTTTCATTTATAACTACCTGAAGGCACCATTTTTACATTCACTATTTTTGCCAATTTAGCTTTTATGTTATCACAAATATGTTGTATGTTTGGAGAAATATCACATCTCCTTTAAAAGACTACATTAATTTTTAAAAATATAACAGAAAAAAAGCATACGATTATATTACATACTTTAAAACAAAATGAGAAGGAAAAAGGGCCAGAGATATTCTCATCTAGTGTTTACAGTCAACTGAAAGGACAAATATCTGTTCAAGGATGCAATTAAATGCAGTTTTAATATATGTTGCATGTATTACTGTACTTTATATAACAACAACAACACTTCAAGAGCTGTTAATGTGTTTCAACTTTCAACTGAAGATGACTTATTTTCTACAAAAACAGCACTCAGTGCTAAGCGCCTAGCTAGTGGGCTTCATAATTTATTGCTCTACTTCATGACTGCATTAAGTATGTGGCATCTTGCAAGGCTAAAACTTCATTGACTAATGTTACCGTTTTCTTTTAAAATTTGTTTCTGTCTGCTTTCTTCCTACACTATATTCTATAAAACCATAATTCTCTGAAAGGTAGCACATGGCCAGAGGCCAAATAAATTATTTGGTCCATATTCAAGAGTTTTATTGAGATTCAGGAGGACATTGCTAGAATAAAGACCTATAGGGCTAGTTTAGGAGTGAAATGTTGCTCCCATAGAAATCAATGGAAAAACTGTTACTGTTGAAATAGTTTCTTAATTTTTGTTGCAGAGAAATGAACACCCATTTTACCCATTTTTTCCCTGTTATTTACAAAGAAGTGCTTTAAAGAGATTATGACAACATATAGAGCTAAATAATTACATAAATTTGCTTTTTGTGGTCCCATGCTGCTTGACAAAGGACTTGGTTAGTAATTTAGCATTATTTCAAATTCAAGTAAAGACTCAATTCTCTGCAGAATTCCATGCTGCTGAAGCACACTAACGATACCCTGAAAAGTTCTGTAGTGAAACTATTAGAGGATATCAGGTCACCTTGTGCTAAAGGCAACCTGTTTTCTTGTACAGTTTTCTGAACACTTTATGAAGATTTACTGATGGCAATAAACTACTACAAATTACAGGACTATTACCTTGAGTCATTAAACATTTATACTCAAATTAAAAAAAAAAAAAAAAACCTTTAATCTCTTTTTTGGTAAATGTAATGGTTATCAGGAGGAAAAGAATCACAACTTGAATGGTTTATCTGGTAACCGAGATGCGCCATGATACGCTGAGATGTCTCTACTGTATTTAACTAAAGTATGTGGGAAGTCTCCCATCATATTGAAGTCTCTCATTGCAATTTATCTATTGCACACTAGGAAATAATTATGTGAATGCGTTTGTTGGATAAGTAGAATAGGGAAACATAGATGAAGGGAACTGGAAAAGTCTGAACACTGATAACATTTTCTAAAAAATAAAAAAATTTAATATTGTAAGACCTTTTTTTTTTTAAAATCATACTCTACTCAACAGAATATGTAAAAAGCCTTCTTGAAGATGTGTTTATGGCCCTATACCAAAACACTTTTAAAGAATATGACACATAAGACTGCACTAATTTGCTTTCCCCAAACAAATTTTTTTTTAAACACTAGAAGACTCAACAGGCTATTGTTATCCAGGGTCTCTGAAAAGCATCATTTAAAAATCATATGCATTACCAAGATGAATTAATCTGTGTGTTTAAATGTTCCTGTTCTGTGATTTCCAGTTCTGAAATTGTTAAGTTAGTAAATGGTAAATAAGACCCGTTTCTCAGGATGGAATCCCAGAACAGCTGTAGCCAAATTAATCAACAGCTGTCAAAAATGTTGCTCTGAGAAGCATCTTCATACTTTATTCTAATTGTCCATTTATATAATATCATAATAATACAAAAACAGTTAAATTCTCTACCTTTCACAGAGGAGAACCCAACTTCTACTACATTAAGTGGAGATGCTTCTATAAATAATAAGATGCCCTGTTTCCATGATCCTTTACATTAAGTTACAGGTGTGAGAAAAGGAATCCCTTTGCCTTTTGAATCACTAACAAGATACTCAAATGAAATCAAGAAGAATTTCACATTTTTAACCATCATAAGTTGACTTAATCTTAATAAAAGAAGCTGCATTGACAATCTTGCAAAATCAACAACTTGCTTTCAGCTCATGAATTGTGAAGCATGAACACTGTGTAGAGCAATCATCCTGACAATCTGAAATGTCTGCAGAATTATGATAACATCATTGTTCTACATTGTAACATTGGCAAGTGCCAAAATACATGGATTTCTTCCCATCAGTCAAGACTACAAATATAAGACTGTAAAGACAGCAGGGAACAGGATCTCTGCGGTACGCTTCTGCAGTCTAACTTTTATAGTAAGTTACAAAATTAAAAAAATATTTTTATACACACCTTATAAAAACAGGTGAAATAGAAAGCTGTAACACTGTCATTAAGATATTGATGCAAAACCCACCATATTAAATATATGTTGATTGAGATTCCATGACAATATTAAGTACTTAACCAAATCTTTACTCACTAATCATAATTAATCTATCTGTATTTATCGTTCACTGGTTTCGAAATGCATTAAAATTTAACTGCTTACTCCAAGAAATATTTGCATAACATGTCAATGCAAGAAAACTGTTGAATCCTATCTATAATAGCGATGACCTTGCTAGGTACTCAAAGAACATTTATTCCGTGCATATTTCAGTAACCAGCAGAGCCTTCTTGTGGACATAAAGCGGATAACTGAATAGTAAACCAAGCAAATCAGAGGACAGTGATTTCCACTAAGCAGAAGAAATCACTCTGCACTTGACAGAAACAGCTCTGCTTTTCAGTCTGAAGACTAAAATGCGGAGTGAAAACTGAGAGCTACATACTGAAAAGCTAAAGTTAAGCATTAGAAAACAGCCAAGAGACACAAGACCATCCAGTACAATTTATAATTATTCATAAAACATTTTTCTTTTTGACAATAATTTATTATACCTTGTCCAAACATAGATTATTTGCTTCTTTAATTTAAAAATATGTTTTCTATTTCATTTAGAATAATCCAAGTGGGCACAAAAATTAGACTCTCAGAATTCATGGTTAAAAAGTGAGAATGACTGAGCAGATGATGGCAATAATCTGGCAATTTGTTAACTCTCCATCTTTGATGGAAAGTAAGTCTCTCTATTACTGCTCAGGTTTTCTTTCATTTCAGTTTTATATTTATGAATTTTGCCAGATTTATTTGATTTTGTACAGAGAAAAAGAGGCCAAAACCAGAGTTTATTTTGACTCTATCCAAGAGGATTTACAACTACAACTGGATGATGCTTTAGGACTTTCCACGCTCTGTTGCCTTTGGAATCTCATTTTAAAGACTTCAAAGGGCCTCTTAGTTACTAGAAAAGCCTTCCCGGAACCTGAGTCCTAACATGTCTGATCCTATCATATTCCATGTGTGCTCTAAACACAGAAAGTGCCTATTTCCTCCTTTTTTTCAGTGGAGGAAGCCAAAAACAAAAAAGAAGGAAAAAAGGAAAAAAAAAAAAAAAAAGATAGCCTGGTGATATCTTGGGACAAATTGGCACACATTTTACATTGGGAAATTTCTTCCGCTTTCAACAAATCCAACAATCCAGTTTTCAGCATCATTAAATGAACTCTAACTCAGTTTTGTTCAAACCTAGATCCTAAACTGATGACAAAATACATTTTAAATGCATTTTAGCAGTTAAATACTCAAACTCACTTAGAAATCAAAGTGATATTCAATAGCATTTTATATATACTTTTTATGATAAAACAGATGCTGGGATATGTATGCCATGCCATCATACCAAATTTTGTTTTTATGTAATATATATTTAAATGACAAAGAAACAAAAAATTCGATATCTAAAAATCAAAAAATATATTTCAAGGCAGGATTGCCAGCATGCCCAGCAAATTTCTCTCAATAGCTTCAGAAGCAGTCAGGTATTGATGTTCCAGATTCAGTTAAGGATTATGTGCACTCCAACCAGATAGAAAGTCTGTCTTTGTAACTGCATTCCTGATTTTCTCAAGGTTTGTTGGTTCAACCAATGTGGTGGCCTAAGTGGAAGATAAACCTTGACATACTTTTGCTCCACATTATTATTCTGCTAATCTTTTATTATACCAGAAAGGGGTTTCATTTAATAACAGTACATATTTCCTCTGGAAACTTAACATCCAGTGCCAAGGATGGTACTCTCTCCTAAGGAGATTAATCAGATCTCTAGATAACAGATTTCCCTACTCCTGCCTTCCCTCCAGCTTTCTGTGTAGCCCTGGTGGTAATTATCCCCTCTATGTTTGCGCAGGCAGAAGAGACTCTATACCTACACCTTAGTCTATACCTTACCACAAATCCTAGCTTTTCACCAGCAACTGCTGCTGAAGATGGGTTTTAGCAAAGATGCAGTTAGCAGCAGCAGTTGAGGCATGGCTGGCTGCCAGCTTCAGCCAGCTTTTTGATAAGAGTACCCTTTGGAGGAAGTGAGGAGAAGAAAGGTGGGAGTAAAGTCTTGAATCATTGCAGCAAGATTCTTCAGAGCTCATGTATCAATGTCCAGATCAGGGTTCAACTGACATGAAAACCCAGGAAAAACTAACCATGACTTCTGAATTTACTTCTTGAATTGTCATCACCTTGTCTAGTCTATGGTACTTAACAGCTGAAAAATGAGTGTAAAGTACTAGCAAATCGGAACAGTAGCAGTTTACGCTCACTTTCTCCTCACTCTGAGCACTGCGTGAGCACATATGCCGTGTGAGGGGAGAACTGAACCTCTGGGCTTGGGCACAGTCAGCTGCTTCCCGAGGTAACATACACCAGCTGGACCATATGTGTCTGTGCATGCTTCAAAACTGGGGGATGAGCTAAGAGCAATGCAAGTGAGCAGTGAAAGATATTTAGGGTGAGTCTACTCAGCTAAACTGATGCACTTGACCTTAACGTATCTTTGTAATTTGGTTGTGACTCTGCACTTTTTTTCCTGAATCTCTCAATATTGAGGTTTATCAGAAATGAAAAATGTCACATTTTTATTAAACCATCAATCAAGTCTAGTAACTAACTGCAGAAGCAGTTAATGGATATATTTGTTTAAAAAGATAAGTTACAGCCCCATCACCCACACAGCTTTTTTTCTTCCTCCTCATTTATTATTTCTGAATGTCAAAAAAAAAAAAAAAAAAAATCAGTATTGTATCATTAAGCATGTTATTGCTCCATCCTGAAGAAAATGTGCTGAAGTGGCCCTGACCTGAGACTCGAGATTTGAGGCTAATCCAAATTTTTAAGCAATTTGCTTACAGACTTTGGGAAAATTCTTCAAGCTCTGTGTGCCTCTATAAAGGGGAATTATTTGCCTCTGTGTAAAGAGCTGTAAAAGTTATTAGCATAGAAATCTCCGAACCTACAAAAGAATTGTGTAGTAATGTTATAGACAGCAAATAGTTTAGTTTGCAATTAATATTCCATAATAAAAGTAACTAAAGTGAGGAGCTAGACAGAACACAGAGCTTAAATGAATCTCAAAGAAGCAATTTTTCATACTGGTAAATAGAATTTACAGTAATTTGATAGAATTTTTAATTCCTAAAGCAGTCTTTCTTGCAAAACAAAAACAAAATCCAGACTTTCCTCTTTGCAGTTTCCAGCTTTCTGTATTGTTTGAGTATCTGAAAGTGATTTTTTTAGATTTCTAGGATCTTAGAGTACTGAGCAAAGTACTTTTTTCCCTTCCACCCTCCTTAAAGTTCAGGAACACCAAGACATCCTAAAACATGTAATTATACTGTTCCACACTGCAAGACTTACCAACTAGTAGTATATTTTGGAACATTTTCCTCATCAAAACAGAATCAGTTTCGCCAAATGAAGGCTGTTACTCTTCTTGGGTGGCACACTGCTTTCATTGCATAATTGACTGTCTATGACTATATTTGGCAACGGTATTTCAATTGTCTTTTTTGACCTTTGACTTTATTTTTAATTTTTAATTCTGGATTATGAGCTGATGGAAAGGTCAAGTTAGCCTTCTGGTGTATGTAATTTAGAAACATTATTATGAAAAAGTTAACGGTGAAAATTCCTATGGCAATAACATAATAGAGGTTAACGGTTACAGCACTGGATTGTCACACTTTAAAACTTTCATAACACTGACATCATTTATACAAATGGAAAAATTCTTTGTAACAATTGGTGTTGAAAAGTTGGAAACAGATATTCACAGATGTGTCCGACAACTTCATGAAAACACAAAAAGGCAATAAAAATATCAATGCAATCGATATGCTCTCGATTATTATATAGCTTTTGAAACAAAGAACAAGATGAGGATTAAAAATAACAGGATCTCTTTACAATGTTCACATGCTGCCTATGCCGCTTTTCAAAACTCACCACAGTTGGGACATCAACAGACCAACATAAAATCATAACTGAAAACACAGGTGGCATGCCCATGCCACAGAACTTATAACCACAGGAACTTCTAAAATAGGGGGAAGTAACAATCACCACTCATCTCCACCATCAAAACCATTTTTCAAATACTCCCATTAGCTGTTTGGGGTTTTTTTTGACAGAGTCTCCTAACATTACTATTTCAACCCTTAATAACACACATACCTTATCTTACTTCCATTTTTGGTAAACTGTCTTGCTTTATTTAAGCGTGCTAATAGACACTGGGAGGTGCTATAGACTATAAAAAGAAGCTGATCAAACTTGTCCTCAAGTCATTTTGATACTTGGGAAGTTTGATGCTTGTCTAGCTAGAAGGTAATGTCTTCCAAAAAAAGAAAAAAAAATCCCCACTAACAGGAACCACATGTTCATTAATAATCTGTGCTAATTTACAAGTTTTTTTTTTTTAAATGACCTTTAAATGTCAAATGTGATTTGACATTTCAATCAAACAGAAGTGACTGTGTACAGTAAATATGCCAAAATGAAGAACTTTATGATTGTTAATGACAGAAATGGTTATACATAAACATGCACATTATCTACAGCAGGAGATACTAGGAAAAAAATTCACATCTTGCATCAAATCTTAACACAGTTGCATGCACAGCTGTGCTGTGCTGAAGTCCTGCAGCTGCTCAGGTGAATCAGTGTCATAATTTTGTAGGCTATTTGTATGCACAGTTGTAAGCAATGTAGTGGTAAATGTAAAGTTTTTTGTGCTTACCAAGGTGCATGGAAACATCCCCTAGAAGAACTTTTTGGCTTCTTGGATAACACATGCCATACCATTTGCATTACAGTAACAGATCTACCTTTTGAGTGGTCTACATGAACTCAGAGGGACAACGTTGGGGCTCTCTAGCTAGCCATTAAGCATACGGATTTGGGAGTGAATGCTGATGTAGCTAACTCAGAGGAGGAAGGTAGCACACAGCAGAGAATGAACCAGTACCATCCATTCCTGTTGTAGCTCCTGCTGCAGAAGACCTTATAAAAACAAAAGCTTTACTCCCTGACAGAAACTCTGAAGAAAGACAGAAAGGATGACTTCATTCTAGAGAGCGTAGTGAGCACTAATACAGCTGGAAAGTGCAACTTTCACTAACAAGAGCAACTCCAATTCCACCATGCTCATTTGTTTCCTTTCAAGTAGCTTATACCATTTAGGCACTGCACATAATGTGCAAAATTATACAGAGAAATCCAGACAGTTCTTGAGTGGTTATTGGTGAGATTTTACAGTGATTTAGGAAAATCAGCTCTGTAAGTCTAGGAAATAAATTTTCTTAGTGCAAATGCATGAATTTTATCTGCATCTCTAAACACGTATAGACATATATCTACATATATATATACACATGCACACATTTTATAGCAGAGAGACTTGCTTATTAGGGCCACCTTGCAACCAAAGACAAATTTATGCTGTGGGAAAGGCCAGCAGAAGATACTCCTCAGCAGCAGTGCTTTGTGTTTACATTCTGTGGGGGAACTGCAGATAAGAAGCCTTGAAATAGCCATAGCCATATCTCTCTCCAGTGCTACAGCAAGATATTTTATACTTCCCCAACATAAGGATAGGGACATAGTCGAGTCTGTGGCCAAAGTGAGATTCAGCCTCATTGAGCTCTCCAGGAACCTTTTAGCTCTCATTAGTGTGGCACCTCTAAACAATACCATGCTACAACATAGCACAAAAAGAAGTTTCTGCACGTCTGAGAATATATGAACTACAAGCGTGACAAATAACCAAACAGCACCCTGTTCAAAAGTATTATTACTAATCAAAACCCAAATTGCATACAACTCCAAGAGGCTATTTTCAAATTAACTAGCAACAAAAAGCTATTCTTCTAATTAAAGTAACACCCCATCCCTATAATTGAACCTTTTACATTTTTAATAGAGCACAGAGATCATGGCCCATATTTCTTACTTCAATTTAAAACCAAAAAAAGGTACACAATGGCTAGGACAAGCAAGCTCTTGCTTAGAACATTCTAAAGCAGTGTATACAAGGCAGAGAAAAAGAAAGAAACACTTTCTTATACCTTATATCCAAATTATGATTCCAAAAAGACTATTCCTCCACTCACGAAACAAATACTACACACCTGCCTAATCATGTTAGAGACAACATAACCACAGGCAGGAACAAGTCCATGAGAGGAGAAAAACCACACTGGGAAAAAGAGCAAGAGCCTTTTCCCTGTAAGGAACCCTCCTTACTTGCTGCTGGCCAGCCCCAAGGAGCCAGCTGAGCCCTCCTTCCTCACGCTTAATAATGTGATCAACTGCACAGGTGTTTTGAGCCTCTTGCTCTCTTTTACATCCTGCCACCCTGCTTCCTGCAGGTACTATGTTTTCAGGGTGCTAAACAGCAGTTTGAGTATCTGTTTTAGCAGTCAGACAAGTTTTCTTATTGAGACAGGGGTACGGTATGTTTTTCTACCTTGCTACTAGCACACTGGCCACACATTTGGGTGAATTGATTTTGGAGTCTGCAGTCATTAGTGGTTCATTAGTCACAGGAAACCAAACGTGCTGTCAGTTTTGAGAGCTGGCTTAGGAGAGTCTGCTCAAGTTATAAAGTAAATGGCAAGAGTCCTAGGCCACCTATACTGGCCCCTTTAAATACCTCTTAAGTTGAGCAACAGAAATAATGCGACTATTAATAAAACCATTCATTTAAATTATTTTATACCCATTTCAATCAGAGTGTCCAAATTGTGCACGGACTACTTGATTGTAAATACCGCAGCAGAATTACTGAGTATGCCTTCATTTCTGTCTGCTTGCGTGCCTTGAGAAATTTGGTCTACAATACTGAACATAACTGTCATGCAACAATATTAAAGGAAAAAAAGATTACCACATCTTTCTAGGAAACTATTACCACATCTTTCAAGGAAATCATGCTCTGCTAATTTTTTAACGAAATAATCTAGTCTTTTTCATTTGAGTTCATCTATTTTAATCATATTATTCCAGGACACGTTCTGCATAATTTAATGAGAATTTCTGAAAAGGCACTTTTATCCAGAAGGAACACTGGAATCAATACTGGTCTATACAAAAATGATAACACTATCATTACTTAGACTAAAAGCAGAATTTTGAAGGTGATTCATAACATAAGAGGCATAAAAACCTTAATTTAGTAAGGTGGTGAACAACCGAGCTCTGATTATTTAAAAGAATGTGATGAGTTCCAGTGCCTATATAAGCAGAAAATAATCTAGGGATGGAAGATATATTTATTTTATGTATAGTGGAGAAATTTTTCAAAAATGTTTAATATTTGGGATGTAACGAATATCTGTTTTTGCCAAAACAGATATACATATTAATCTCATTTTTTCTTAGATATCAAAATATTTCATGGCTGACATTACAAAAATCTTTTTTTTTCTCTCCCCTTTTTCCCCTTAGCAGCTCATTTTTTCTTTCTGTGATCCGTTTTTTGTTTGAGGTATCTCACATTAAATAGTTCATCCATAGAGCAGAAAAATTTAAAAATATTAGTTTTGCAGAAATTACACAAGAAAATAACCATACTTATCTCCCCAAACAATTAACTACGTGAACTCCAAACCTAGCATGTGTCCTACCCCCCACTCTAGGAGATGCAAGAAAATGCAGAATATTTCTGTCTCTATACAGCTACACAGTGTAAATACTGAAGATTTTGGATTGTGACTTACTAGATTGTCTCCTGACTGTGAAGTATACTTTCATACTTCAACAGTGCAGTTACGCATACTTTCAGTTGAACTCAGTGTAGCAAAGTGGAATTGCCAGCTGTAGCTCCTGTTCTGCGAGTTGACTCTCTTTCGGCTCCAGGCCCACCAAGTGGAATGGTGCTTTTTGTATTTTCCCTTAATGTCTATCTGGCAGCTCCATCCCAAACATGCCTCTGTTAGTGGATCCCTGGAGAATCATATATACATCGGCTTTAGTAATCACATGTGCTGCGTTCTACCTCACAGGTGGTCTTGTACAAAAAGTCTGATTTGAACCCTGTCAGGGGGACTGTGCCATGCTTATTTCGTTAACGTAGGTTTCTATGTGAAAAGATGTTCCCTTCTCAGTTGCACAACATTTGACTGAAACGTACTCTCAATAACTACAGAGATGTAACCAACCTGAGAAAATAATCATTTGCAAAGTACAGCATTAGCTCTTTTTTTCAGCCTAGAGTCAAGATTTGGCTCTTCTGTTCATATTGGCTTACTGATAAGCTACAACGAACCATCATTAATAGTCTAAAGAATTGTTTTTGAAAGCAAAGAAACATTGCACAGCTGTGCAGGAGTTAAGTTACTGACTAGTGGAAAAGCTATCTAACCCTGTGATTCATCAAGGAAAAGTTTGCTCAGGAGTTGAAAGACCCATATTAGGAAAGAGAAAAATATGTGCAGTTTGTGAAAGTCTGGCTCTACCAAAATCAGTAAGAGTTTTGTTACTGATTTCCTTCCAATGGGTTCAGGAGCTAACTTAAAGGATGCCAAATAAAAAAACTATTGATAATACAAATTATTTCCTTTAATTTAAAATATGATTCCATAACCTTGGTAATACAGATTGGACATAGAGAAAAATGAAATCCCTGTTTCACCAGTAATCTCTTCTTGACTTTCAAGTCAGCATTGCTTATTTGTATCTTAACAACATCTCTGGAGTAACGTTGCTATCTCTATTTATTCTGCTACTCAAGATATGGGCTTTACGGTGCAATACACCAGAATATACCCAATTTAGGATACTCAATTTAACATACTTAGCTATAACTTTTCAAACATAAGTAAGCAAATATATGTGCAAATCTATTTTTCTGTATAGAAGATACTAATGGATGTTAACACTGAGTTTTCTAGAGCTATATTAAAACCACACAACCACACATCTATACTGAATAGAAAGTGATTCCATTATTTACACCAAATAGAACTTCATACTAGATATACAACAATCTATTTATGTAAAACTTTTCTACAATGTAACATTTACATCCACATGTGACTCAAGAATACAGTGATAATCATGGAGGAATTAAGGTGGCACAAAAGAGCAAGTTAAGAAAGGCCGAAACACTTTGTTTCACGCTGTGCAGTAAAACCCAACTTTTTTCTCAGTCAATTTTGTTACTTTTTCTCCAACTTCTTGTTGCAATATAGCAGAAGTCACAAACACTTTAAACAAAAAAGAAAAGGTTTCTTCACCACTTTAAGTTCCTGGAATACCCCGAATGGTTTCAGTCAGAGCAAAAAAAACATGACAAATCCTTCACAAAGAACAAGTTTTTTGTATGTATTTTAGAATGTACCAGCACTTGTATAGCCAAGCTCTGTGCTGGTTTAACTTCATGGTCTTCAACAGAGTTCTGACAGGGCAAAATCTCCTGCTGAGTTTAGTGTTACATAGTTATGTTACAATCACTAGGGAAATACAGTACCCTAAGGAGATGTGCCTCAAACCCTTTATTTGCTCATGTAGCCTCTGCTCCTCAGCCCAGAAATAATCCAATATTAAAACCCACTGACCCTCATTTGAGTTCTCTAGCCCTATGACCCTACAGAAGAAATCTCTACCATGTTACTCTGTTTCCTACAGATAACTTATTTTGCTCTTCCTTGCTTGAATAAGGTCCCTGTTTAAGCCCATTAGCTGAAAAGCATGTTTTCAAATATCTACACATCATAGACCACCTGCTTTCCAGATTTTATAGGGGTCTGAGTATTCTGCTATAAATTGCTTATCTATTAATTCTATGGATCTCCTCAGAACTTCATGAAAGCAAGACATATAAAAGCAAAATAAGAATTATGCCAATTGTAGCAGAGAAATTGAAAAGTGAAGGATGTCCCAGAGGCTCCAGTCTGAAGATGTTATCAAATGCCTGAGTGGTACAAAATCTTCAATTTTTCCAAGATCAAGAGAAAAGTATGTCTAATGCCAGTGCACTACACTGTAGTCTATCAGAAAGGTTGTTTGAATAGTTAGAGATGGAAATTTGGAATTCTGCCAATATAATAATATGGCTGCCAGAATGGATCTGAATTTAATATCTTAAATATTTTAACAGACTGGTCACAGATAACTTTATTATAAACAGTCACACTACAGTGATACAGCACCTGTATGCCCTGAGAGCCAAGAAAACAAACTACTGCAGTTTATAGGCATAGGCATCAAATAGCACTAAGTTTTTAAGGATGTTACAGTAAAAAAAGATGGAGATAGGCAGCAGCATCTATATGAAAATCCTCCTTTTAAACTAGCCTGTAGATGGAGTTATTGGGGTAATGTGAAGGAACAGCTGACAATACAAGGCAGCTTTTTACCTTCACAGTTTCCCCTCTAGATCTTTAGCTGATACAAACAATCATAATTTCATTGAAATAAACATAACTGCACTGATTTACACATGAGGATATAACAGGATTAGACCAAAAGCAATGGGAAACTAGGTTGTGTATACAAACCAATAATTCATAATAAAAATGTATTGTTAAGTTTCATGTTAACTACTCAGTGCATTTATTTTATGACTTTTTACATTTTAACTATGACTAATAATTTCTCTTCAGAACACAGCATCAGTATATAATAACACACTGGAAGCGTGCAGACTGTAGATCTAGAGTCCTTCTTTCCAGTTTTCAGGTACAAGTAACTTCCCCCAAAAAGCTAGTACGTTATTTCTGTGTAATAGTTGGGAAAAGCTAAGTGCAGAAAGGCTGTGACAAGTCATGGCAAAGGTAACACAGCCGACCAGTGACAGATGCTGCAAAGCGCTTAACATTGTGTAACGTGACGAGCAATCTTGAATCAGGTCTCATGGTCACCACATGTACTGTTGTGATAGCATCCTTCTGGAAGAAAGAATTGTCAGCTCATGGTACTAAAATAATTATTTATATAGCTGAGGCATGTGTGTTTACAAACCCATCACCTTTCAGGATCTACGAAAGGCAACTGCCAGTGGCATTATAAAGGATTCATTCTAGAAAATATTTACATGACATTAGTCACAACAGTATTCTCACAGACTGCAAGATTATTCACACGAGCAAAACTAAGCTGTGTGCATGAATATTTGTACCAGCAGACTTAAAAGGGTAACAGCTGATTTCCTCTGCATCCTGGCATCTGATGTCACTACAACAAAATAGATTGATTTTGAATCTGGAAAACGCGGCTGAATTAAGAAAAATTTAAGAACATAAAAATTAAAAAATAAAAACTACACAAACAAATACACAGTAAGAGAGAAACTTGGCTACAGTTCCCTTGGTATATTTGATTCGGTAACAGCAGTTGTTCCTGAATGAAAGGAATAATTTTCTCCATTGCTGCCGGTGCAGTTTTTTCAGTTTTGATATGGAACTGTAGAGCCAGAAACCAACTAAAGATTAATGAGAGGAAAGTAACATATTTATAAACATCTGACGATGTAAACAAAGAGAGAATTTTTAAAATTCTGCATGTCGTAAGTCACTGGCAAACATCCTATTGATTTCCCCTCAGTCAGGATTTCACCCTAAACAAAGAATTTTTAGACTGGTAAAATTGTTTGTAACTAGAAGTAAATTAATGGCATAATCAAGACAAGGAAATGTTAAGCTCAAAATAAATTACTTGAAAAAAAACTACTTGAAAAAAACTGATTTTGAATTGTACACTGAGCAAGACCTGAGAAAATTCCAGGTTCAAAAATCTTGATTTATTTAATCAGAATTGGATTAGATTAATTGATTGTTTGGGATTTTTTATTTGTTTTGTTTTAGTCTACATTTCAGTTGGTCTAATGTAGATTTTGCAAGTTCAACTAAAATCTGAATTATTTGTCATGAGCAAACCCGAAGAATTTGAGAGACCATATCATCTAAATATATGTCCAGTAATGTTTTGAAGGCATTAAGAAAGAGCCAGCTGGTTTCTATCACTACCCACTCTGTGATGCAGCATGGGGTTAGCATGACTTTCTTAGCAGCTTCTTGCATTTTGAACCCTGAAAGGAATTACATACTGCCTGCTTGTGTACTTGCAGATGCTGTGATTAATGTATTTAGATGCCTGGCTTCAGCTGTTTCTGCACCAAGAAACAAGTCTGGAGTTTGGAAATTGAACTAAAATGTATTCAGTCAGATAGTATTTGTTCTACCTTTTACATAAGTACTTAGTCTGAAAAAGTCTTGCACTATGGATTGCATTGTTTATGAATGAAATTATTTCTTAACTGTGTCAGACAAGATTTTATTGTCTAGAATTTCAAATCATCTAAATCTATCATCTGCTCCTCTGCTAGGGGCTCTGAAGTGTAAGTTTGAGCTCTGGAATACTACTGTCAGCTTCTTGTGTGTTCACTTTCTCAATTTTACTTATTTTAAATAATTCAGCTACTAGCTATATCTGGAAAACATTTTCACTATTAAGAACACATTTTACTTTGTATTTAAATGGATTTTAGAGTTTTCAGCACTGAGAAGGTCATTGCGATCATTTGTGAGCATTTAAAAATAGTTCTTAGTAATGTTTGTCAACAATGTATAATTCTAAATAATCCTAAAAGAACAGGAAAGGAGCTTTTAAATTCAGTTTGTCTCCAGTATGTGGCTATGATGTTCCTCTGTAAAGCCTATGCCAGGGACCAGCAAAGCTGTGGAAGGAATGGTTGCAGACAGTACAATATATAGAACAAAATAGGCACATGTCTAGGATGAGCGAACACTTCATATAAAAAAAGAACAGGTTTTGACTTAAATGTATTTTTGCCTCCTTTAACTTTGAGATGAGTCTAGCACCCTTTGCCAGGTAATATTTACATAATAATTATGTCATATTTACTACTGTCCGCAGCCAGCTTTTACAGGTATAAGCCCTAATATCACAAGAAATTCACCTGGAACTCAAAATTCTTCAGAACACAATAATCAATCACTCAATTTCTCACACAAAAGACAAATGATACATGCACATGCTCTCCAATTTTCTTAAGAAAACCAGGAGAAAAAGTCTTCCAGAAAGATGTGATAAATGACCAATTTTATGTCAGCTATGATGACTAATTATACACATGAAAGGGTGAAGGAAATTTAAGCAGCAATCATACTAGGGAATAATACCAAGACACCAGCCCCTTTCCAGATGAAAACACCAAATAGAATAGAGATAAATACCAAAGAAAAAGTTAATTTATTTAAAGACTTTTGCATTAAGGAAGAATTTGGAAAGACAGCAGACTCTGGTCCTATGCGAAATTTTCCAAGTGTCAGGTAATCAAAACAGCTGTAAGCACTGAAACTCTAAATTTGGGAGGCTTCATACCACTAAATAAATGCATCTCATTTTGCTATGAAAAGGTTCATTACCAGTAGGATTTTATATGCAGTTTTGCTATTTTGAAGCTAGATTTCCAAAAGTCTGAAAAGTTTAAAGAGATCATTTATTCTAGCGAAACTAGCACAACAGCTTCAAGGTTAGGAATATCCTTGATTTGAGCAGTAGAGAAATTACTTTGTTGTGCAAGTTTAGTTCTAAACTATTAAACCATTAATTTTCTTACTGCTTGGAAACTATTATCTTTTGTAAACAGTGGTTCTATCCTCCTTTTTCCCCCCTGTTTTTAATATCAGTAAATTAAATTATTAATGCCATAATAGAAGAGTGTTATATCAGACTGAAGATTAAGACTTGAGTTTTATAGGACACTATAAATTCTAAAAATACACATTTTTTTTTTCATTATAAACATATGTTTAGCTCCAGGGCAATTTTTACTGCAATGTAGTTTCCAGCAAATACGAGAAGTGGCTAAGTGCTGTATAAGAAGCTGTTCAAGAAAATATTTATATGAAATGCACAGTGAAGATCAGCAAAAGTGAAGGGTTCTAATAAGTTTAATGAGAAATTCATGAGTCTATGCTTGCTTGGGGCATGGTATTCAATGCTTGATACTATATACTGCTGTCCACCAGACAAACCTGTAAAATGCAGAAGTTCCACAATTTTACACTCTACTTAAGTGAAGAATGTCACGCTCTTTTTGTTTTCAGGACTAGATCGAGAGACATACTGGAAACAGAGTGGTCCAAAGCGCTAGAAGTCCAAAGAGACATACACAGGGGAGAAGGCAATTTAGAATTTCCTAGATCAATTCTTATTAAACTTTCGTTTACAAAAAGGAAGGAAGCTTTCCTTCGATTTACAAGCCTACGTAACCCACCAACATCAAAGGATAGTCAAAGAGGTTGTACAATAAGGAGAAGTATTCTCAGACATTCTGAAGAATTTCTTTTCAGCACTATGGAATCATATACATTTTTATTCAAGAGAATATTGTCACTAAAATCCTTGCTACAATACTTATTGGAGATAAACTTTACACAGTATTGTCAACTGATGAGCAATATTTTACATTTCTCATGCACTTTGAAAAGTAACTGGAAAAGGTATTTGGGATTTTAATATTTCTCACTCAGAGTTCAGATTAAATGGGGTAAGGTTATAAGTAAAAAGAAAGGTTCATTTCCTAAACATCAGTCTGGCAATTCAAACCAGACTTTTCTTCTCATGCTGTGGTACCCGTAATACATACTCAGAAGGTCAGATTATACCTTTGATGATGTATGTGAAACTAAGCAAATAAATACGTCAAACAATGCAGACTTAAGAGTGGAATTTAGCTTACTCCTTCCTTTTCTGTCATAAAGGTAAACACCCCCAAGTCCAAGTACAAATGCAAAGAACAGATCTTGTAAGTAAAACAACAGCATTTCTAAACAGTCATTTTAGTTCCCTGTTGTGTTTTCTTTCTTCTGTTTGGTTTGCAACTTACCCTTTTTATGCTATCTTCATAGCACTTATCAAGTTAGTGGTTTCTTTCAGAAACCTTCACATGGCTTAACTTCCATAACTATATCTTACCTGTCAACTGCTGGACACCACCAATACAATGGTTTATTATTAAGTTGCTCTATCTAGCAATCCATGTATTGAACTGTTTCTGAGATTAACAAAGAGCTCAGAAAATTATGGGCAATGCAATGTCAAGAAAGAAAACTTTAAAATGATCTATCAATGAAAATCCACCAAAGTAGAAAAATAGATGGTCTTCTGTTTATCAATTAGTTGATGTTTTAAATAGCATGCCTACTGTTTTTGAGCCTAAAGAATTGCAAAAAAACCCTAATTAACCATCAGTCATTTATGCTTAACCAAACAGCTGTTCTGAATACGGACTTGCAGTCTTAGAAGCAAATTCTGCTACCTGAGGTGCCTGATCAAAAAATATGCTGCATCAGGTCCTCAAGGAATATATCTGTATCGTCTCTCGTGTTTCCTGAGACAACTACAATTTTCCTGAAATTTCCCTGAAAATTAGGTACAGGAGGAAAACAGGAATTTTGAGTGCTTTGGACATTTGTCCATGATATCCAGATGTTTGGCACTGCATTGAAGCAGTAGCTTCAACTGGACTATTGAAAATCCTTGACAGATCTATTGTTTATATGCAGATCATTTTTAGTCATATTTATAACTAGAGTGCTTAAGATAGTCTACGCATGAACAGTAAAGGCATGCATGAATACAACACAAAACCTCTTAATAAAAAGCTTTTTTTTAGCCTTCCACATTGGTCTCTGCCATAAATAACAATGTATTTTGCATGTAGTTATGCCATAAAATCTAGATTCTGAGTATCACAAGGAGAAGCAAAAATATTACAAATAAAAAAGGAAAGTAATAGTGGATGTACATACCAGCTGGGGTATGCCTGGTATGTAACTTGTTTTCTGTTACCATTTATTAAAAACACATCCATAAACAGAAAATTCCTGGTGGTGGGAATGATCTTTTCCCTGTTGTCAAAACTATTATAATACATACCTTTATATCTAAATCTACTTATAGATCTTATGAATGTAAATTCTATGTGGCACCATCTTGGAAAATCTTTCATTCTCTTGTTAAGCACAGTATAGAATACAAATGCAAATTCAAAATTTTATCAGTTTAATAATGAGAGGAGGGGAGAAAAAGAATTAAATAATCCTACAATATCTTTTAAATGAGTACCTTTATTTATGGTAATGTTTACACCATTAGGTTTTATATGTGAGAATGAGCATACAAATTCTCTACCTAAAAATGAATTTTAAAATAAATATATTTTGAAAAGTCATTAAGAATCAGAGTAACTTAAGTAAAAACTAATGCTTCATATATACACACTTTTTTTTAGAAGATATACAAAGGGGTAATGCTTCTTAAAACCAGTGACTTACAAAACTATCCGATGGAAGTATTCATTTACTTTCAGAAAACAAATATTGATAGAGTCCTCTGGAAAAACATTTCAAGTTTAATAAACCAGCTAATGAACATTACCATGCTGGCTCACTGAATGCACTAGTAACACCAGTAAAGGCTATCAAATTTTCCCAAAATTCTATATGATTGACCATCTTTATTTGTATTTTCTTGCTTTAAGAGAGAGAATGCTAACTTAATAAATCCCAGAATAAAAGAGAAAATAACCTTAAATACCATTAACTTCTTTCTTATAAGCAATGAATTGAGCATTTATCTTGGCCTTGAATCACCTCTAAAGGTCACTTGAATTTATAAATATGTACCCCAAATTTAATTAATTAGAAACACAAGTTGGTCATATTTAAGCAGTTTCATTCTGTTTTGACTTATTCTCCATCCAAGTCTTTTCTGCTCCCTCTTTGAGGTTTCAAATGCTTTACTTCAGGCCAACGATACCTAGGGAAGGGTGTTTCACAAACACATTCCTCACAAGTGCTTAGTTGTCAGTGCCAGCTTTCATACCCTTAAACATCAGCAGCAGACTGGTTTTTGCGGCTTCAATACACAGAGGGGCCATGAGAGATAAACCGCTATAAGTATTAAACAAAATTTGGTGCTGTAAAGCATTTAGAATATTTAAAAATCAGCTTTAGATATATTACATTAGCTATCTTTTTTAAAGGGAAATTCTAAGAATGTAAAATAAAAACTAGTTCCTGCACATTTGACTTTTTCTTTCCTTAAAAACCCTACTTTCCCTTTTCTTCCTTCCTTCTTTCCAGCATTTAGGAGACTTAAAAGCCACAGTAGCTAAGCTTCCAGCTGAACCTTAAACATTTTCTCATAATATATGTACCTAATAGAAAAAAAAAACTGGGATAAAATTGCCATATGCCTGACTGAAAAAATGTATTTGATCCCAAAACTTTTCTTCATATTAATGTCTACAGAAATACTGACACTAACAAGTACAGAAGCAGTGGCCAGAAACACAATGAGATATCCCATGAATATCAGCAATACATGAAACATCTGGAAAAAGAGCCAGCTGATAAAGGACTAAGCAAAATGTGTACTTTAAAATCTCTTTCTATATCTTCTTAAACAATCTCACCACTTTGATATGTTATGGAAGCTCCCTAGTAGGTGAAAAAATATCTAGTCTCAGAAGTTCTTTTCTCTTCCAAAGAAGCTTCATTTAGCAGGTTGTTCTCACCTATTAGGTCTTCAGTAACTTGCTGCACTTATTGTTTTTGTTTGTTTGTTTGTTTGTTTTTTACAGCTCTCAGAAGCACAAAGAATTTGTTTATATTATGTTTTTGTATTCTTCCAGCCTCCTGGCTGCAAGATGATTAATGACAACGCCCCCCCCCCCCCCAATCTTGCAAAATCACAGTGCTTTCATTACTTTGGAATAGATAAGATATTACTCTTTGAGGATATTGTAGGCAAACATAAAACTGTGCCAAATCAGCTGTGGCTACATCCAGTTATAAATTAGTTTAATATAATCTGTAAAAAGATTCTGTAGTAATACAAGCAAATGTTTACTTTAAAAAAAGAAAATGTTATGGTATTAAAATGTTTTTAAAGAAAAAAATAATAAAAAGAACATGAAAAAATCAATGTGAAATTATTAATTACAACAGAAAAAGATAATAATATCAGGTGATTCAGAACAAAACTATTCAATACCATTTGCCCAAGCAAAGGATAATCTCACGTGAGAATGTTCAATTTTGTATCAGTGACACAGCGAAAAGACAATTTTTCTACCTAGATTTCCAGACCAAGGTACAGTCCTGTCCTCCAGGTCACAGTCATGGAATAAATCCAGAAATATAAGTGCCTACTTGTAAAACACTGAGGGACCACCATCCTAGACCACAGTGCCAGTAAACTCAGTCCCCATTTATTACGTAAATAATCTCCAAAAACCGATATAGTTCCACCCACTAAAATTATTACATCGACCCAAACAGTTGTTTTGTTTCTGTTTTTTCTACTGGATTTTCTATCAGTTGTCTGACATTTAAATGCCCCAAGTGGTTGAACACACTGCAGCCAGTATCTACAGTTGTCTTCTCCTAAAGAAAAGCTATAGCCAGTCTCAGCTGAGCATCAGTAATCTTTTAAGTACACTGGACAATTTCAGCTCTGCAGGAAACCTCATTCACTCCAGGAATTTTAAACTACACTTGATACACTGACCATGCAACCATATAAAATTGTTTGGAATTTCATGTTGATTTTCTAGCAATTACAGTTGTTTTCAATTTTGTGGGTCCATTTTCAGCTTGCTTATTTTCAGCTTGCTTACTTTCTGGCTTTAATTTGATTTCTTTCCCAGTTACCTCATTGTAAATTCAACTCTTCTCTTAAATCTCTTCTGAACATTTATGTGGATCCTTTAGATAAAGTAATTCAAAAACACAATTTAGATTTTCATTTTTAAACTATCGATACTTAAGACCTTCTCATCAGCAGCATCTTATCAATTTAAGCTAGTCTCTAAAGCAATTTTGAAGGTATAAACACAGATTATTTGAATAGAACAACTGAGGGGCTTTTTTGGAAATAAAATCTAAATATAAGAAATTTCTCTTTCTCATCGTAGCTTGGTGAATTTTTCCTTTTCATGAACAGAGATGGAAAGGATTGGAATTTTTTACTTCAAAGAGCAGCATTTACGAACAGGCTTGCTAAAACAGATCTGATAATGAATGCTATACTATTACACTGCAGAGAGTAGAATTTCTAACTTGGATTGTAGTTGTTTCTTTCACATTTCTCTAAAGCATCTGTGCTACAGAAACTAACATTTAGAGAGGGAAACAGCTAAACCCCACATACAAACCAGTTTGCAGTTTCTCTACTTCTGTGATTTTACAGAAAATATTTTAGCTTATTGTACTGCTTCTGCCTCACTGAAGGAATTACCTTTTGGATACGATCCTGGCCCTACTGAGTTTGCTGAGATCTGACTATTGACTTTAATGAGGATGGAATTTTTGCCTTCATATATAACATTGCCTTTAAGCCTAACATAACATAGTAATTTTACTTCCATTATTGTTTTTCTGTTGATGTAGAGATCTATCTCCTTCCAGTGAATCAACCAACAGGAATTAAGCACGAAGACTGAAGTACAGCTACATTTAAGTTCCCAGCAGAGGAGCAAAGAAATTAACACATTTTCATTTTGCTCCTGTCTTATGTTCATATCTTAAAAGCAGCCAAAGAAGATGTATTAGAAAAGACACTCTAGCTCCAGCAAGATTTGCTTGACTCAGGTTACTGTTCCTTATAAAGTCAATCTTTAGAGTATATTGCTGTTTTGTTGTTAATTTTAACACCTCCAATTGCTCAGAAGCAAAGTACTTCCTGCATTTCTAGAAAACACAGGTTACTTTCCTGTAAAGCAAAAACTGTTTATGGCCAGTCCTATTAAAAGTATAGCAATCATGCAGAAATTTATGCTCTGTTTTTTCTTTTGGGATTGGTTTAGAGATAACAGAACAAAAAAGACATGATCTAGTACTGGGAACAGAAAAATGAGTGTATGCATAGTTTGTGACAGGCAAGTTACTTCTGAGACATGTGTATTCTGAACAAAAAATCAAGAACACAAACTATTTCTACTTAATTCTCTGTGGTCTCTTCCTCTCTCTTAAATATTGCTAATAACGCAACTGTCTGTGACAACAATAACCCTCCAGATTGCAGAGTTCATGTAATACTCCCAGACTAAACTTTACAAAGATATACACACACAGAGCATTTTTAGAAAAGTGCTTTTCAGAGACTTCAAAGTATCCTTCAGATTCAATATCACCTCTGAGTCAGGCAGTCAAGTGTTATTTATGTGAGAGCTAGCCCTAATTTTGGGGGAACCTAATTGCTTAAAATTGTGAAAATTATATAATAATAATATAGCAAAGAGCAATAAATATGCATTCCCATTTATGAATCTCAAATTATGTCTTTAATTATAATAAATGTATTGGTTTGTATGCACAAACAGGATTTAACAAATAAGATGAAAAGCCATGTAATTGTCTCCAAATACTATAAATCTGTTACAGATACTGATCTTTCAATATATGTGTAGAATATAATTTTGATAGTTAATATTTTATTTTACAAAGTGCTTCAGATTTGCCTTATAGGAGACTTATGAAATATTTCAACATCCCCAATTTCTATTCTTAACTCAAAAATTGGAAAAACTATGCCAAATTCTATTTCTATACTCAAATATCTTGAATAAGTGCTATGCATTCACCTTCAGGATAAGTTCAAGAGCTTTTTTGATCTTTTTTTTTTACCCATACAGTTATGATAATTGATTCTCTAATGACAACCTTCTGCAACCTTACAACAAAGATGACAGCATAGCAAAACTCTCCTGTAAAGTTTCCACATGTTAAGACATTTGTCTGAATTGAAAAAAAAATAGAAAAACAAGTACCCAAAACAAAGTAACTCTTACAAGTCAGTATGAATTTCATCATCCACTTCAGAAAAAAAATAAAATAACATACAATTCTAATAATAATAGTTTTGGGCAAAAGCTTTTGGCATTTCCTTTTTAAAAGTAGCAGTATTTTCTACTGCCATAATTTCAGCCAACAGCAGCTTACTCAAGGAGATCTCACTTCTTATTGGTATAATTTGTGTCACAGATTCAATCTTTTTTTTCTCTACTGCTGTATTAATAGAAAACTTGTACACTTTTGAAAAGAATTCTCCTTAAGATTTTGACCAACATAGGCAAAAGAAAAAATGAATAGAAGCTGTCCCTGAAAGCATGCAGATTGCAAATTACTAGACAGTCTCTAGCCATTAAAATAAATCAAGCTCTGAACAGCCTTCAGTGGAAATACTGGGGGCAAAGAAATAACAACTCCTATTTAGTATTGGCAGAGTTAATGAAAAGAGAATTATCTGATGTTATTCCCAGGCTAGGAGAAGACTGGACTTGATGACCCAGAGATCCCTTCCACTCTTATGTTCTGTGTTTGGCCAGATGCAGATGTTCATCTGTTTTTCAGCCTTCACTGTGGTTTCTCTCAAGTGAAATTTAAATGAAAGTTAATACAATTTTGTAAGTTTCAGTTAGAAATTGCCCTTTGCAAGAATTGTTGCTATGCCTGCAGCAGAGTGCAACTTGTCAAAGAATTCAGAAAGCTATATTTAAAGCTGGCTTAGCTTTACAGAGAAGTAGAGAACTGTAAGTGTTCAGAGAGATGAATGCCCAGCAAAGCACATACCAAGAAAAGAGGTAACCAATCTACTGGTAGCGAAATAGGAAGAAAAAAGCAAGCAATAACAGGCTAGGCCTGATACATGAGTAAATCAAGGAACAGGAAGAAAGCAAAACAGAACAGTAAGGACATCAGGGTATAGAAAAGGTATAAGTAAGGAGAAATTTCAGATACTCATGCAATCTTTTAAAAAACTAATTAATGAAAAATTGTCATCACTTGTGGCAGTTGTGAAGAGTCAATACAAGCTTGAAAGAGAGAAAAAGAAAAGCTTTGTTCAAGAGGAAGGCCATTTCTCAGGTGACAGTCTAACACAATATGACTCTAATACCCTTGAACTCCTACTGAAATTGGAATAATGCTGCCAGTATAAGATCAATAGCTAAGGATGGATGCATTCAAGAGTTAATTCTGGATCTTTGGGGCAAAACATTCTTTTAGGAAAAGAAGAGTAACATAAGTAAATAGTCCTTGCAGAAATGCAATACTTAAATCTCTCTCTCTCCCCCCTCCTCCCCTTATCTGCTGGAATCTGCCTATATTTGGCTGGCTTTGAAAGACCCCTTCTTTTGGGGAAATGAGTCATAATACAAATCTTACTACATACAGCTTTGTAGGTGACTCAATATCAGAAAAACATGGCTCCAACTCAGAAGTATAATTCTAAAGTATTACTTAAAACAACAATAATATTCAAGTTTGAAAACTATCCGGTGTTCCTTAATATGTTATACCATCCTCCTGCCTTCACTCAATCTTACTTTTTTTTAAATTTACAGAAACATACATTTTATGTTACAGGTAACTTAAGTGTAGTGTAGTAACCACAGAAAGCTGTTACAGATACACATCAGCCAGATGAAAATAAAGTAATTTATATAAGATAACTCCAAATGTTTTCTGTGTAATATCTTTGAATAAGTATGTTCTCACAGTAGCTTTTAATTGTTTTCAAATGCAGGTATCTTCAGAGCTCCTATCGGTTTTAAAAGCATGCAGGGTCAAGCAAATCCTTTATCTTATTTAAGACACTGTGGTCTGTTTTCTATCATTTGCAAGTTCTAAGGTTTACTCTTGTTCAAGGAGATGGTACAGCTAAACAAGTCTTCCAAGTACAGGCTTTACACAAATTCTGTGAACCTTGATGACTACATATATAATCCTTCCAAATGAAACCGTGAAGCTGAAAAATTCTAAGATATGTTGATTTTTTTGAAAATAAAAAAATTGCTTATACTAACATGGCAACTTCAGAATATAATACCTAAAAGTTATCAAACAGTTTTCTTTAAGTGATTTTGCGCAGACATGCTCACGTACAGAAGATTTTTGAAGTCTAACTTGTTCTTCACATGAATAAACCACATTTTTCTGTTTTCTTTTTAAGAACCACTGCTGCATATATCCGATAAACACAAAAACATTACAGAACATTAGTTTTAATTAACCTTGTGAGTTGACTGCAGAAACGAACAACCCCTTCACAGACCTCACTGTGTTTCTTTGCAGGTATTCTCGAAATCAGAACAGTGGCAGTTGGAGTAGTGGCAATCAAAGGAGTGGAAAGTGAATACTTTCTAGCAATGAACAAGTCAGGAAGACTGTATGGAAAGGTATGGATGCAAATGTTTCTCGGTGTGCAGTCATCATGTACAATCTTAAAAATATATAGTTTTAGATAATCTTAATGTAGTATCTGCACAGTTTGTTTAAAATGATTCCTAACAAATTAAAATGTATTCCATACTTGCCTACCAATACACTTTTATGCCCATTTAAAAATTCAGTGATTAAAGGCATATACTTATTAAAAATGTGAACTACTAAGAGGGAATATGCTAAGCTAAAATATTCAATTAGACACTTAGGTTTGAAACTTGTTATTTATTAAAAATAAATTATATATTATTAAAAATATTAATAACATGTACTATTGATGATGCATATTCTTCTCCCATCTTCCCTAATCTATGTATTTAAAAAACACTTGTACTTATTTTACTCTACACTGTTTTTCATTCTCAACAGAAAGTATGCAATGAGGACTGCAACTTCATAGAACTGATTGAAGAGAACCATTATAATACATATGCTTCTGCAAAATGGACACACAAAGGAAAAGAGATGTTTGTCACATTAAACCACAAAGGTGTTCCCATGAAAGGTAAAAAAACAAAGAAAGAACACAGAGCATCCCACTTTCTTCCTCTGGCAATATCCTAATCATAAGTGATCTATACAGAACTAATTCCAGCAGGAAGATTATTTTTAAGGAGACTATTTGATATCAAGAGAGGCTGGAATACTACTGAGAAACTGAACAAGCTGGACTTGCGCATTTATGTTTATTTTTAAGAGACTACATGAAAAAGATTTGAAAATATACACAAAACCAGATTTACTAACTAAAAGTTGTAAAAAATTCTAAAGAGCTGTACAATCATTATCTTAGTCATTGTAACTGGGTAGTTTCTTAAGTTAATTTACCCTGAAGAATAAGTCGTGACTTGATTATCTGATAATATTTTATTTAAAAAAAAAACCTATCTGCTTCTTAAATATGGCTGCTATAATAATAATAAGCAGATGATAATGTTGTGTAAAATATGTCAGACTTTAAGGCTGCTGGAATGAGTTGTCAGATTATCAAGTCAATAGTAAATGTGGAGGTTGAGCAGTATTTTAAATACTTCCCCCAAGAAACTGATATCCTACACATAAACTATATGATCAGAAAAAAAATATAATCCTGTAAATGTTTATTGTTGTATTCATATAAAAGAGTTAGTTTGGAAAAATTAAGTTTACTCTACTACAAAATGTTCCTATCTATTAATGAAACAAATACCTAATGCTGCTCTAAAAGATGTTTCGAAATAGTGTATGTAAAATAAGAATAGGAATAAATAATGTACTTCATCTCACTTTTCACAAAGTAACATCTTATATAACGACGAAGCAAAAATTCAGACATATTATGGTTTTTTTATGTAACATATCCTATCTTTTGTATAATTCCTGTTAGGGCATACAGCTTTTAATATTGTTTTTCCATCGTTATACATGCTTTTTCTGTTGTTACAGCATTAAACTTTATTTTAAGTTGTATTTGAACTTTATTGTTCTAAGTTATTTAAATGTTATTTATAAAAAAAAAAACTTATTAAGCTGCATCTGTTTCATATGCTTTTAATTCTAAAGGAATAACAAAATGGTCTGGCTGAGATGCACAAATTTTTTCTGTGACCAGACACAAAGTCTAGCACACAACCCTCTTGCCAACATACATTGGATGGCAGACAAAAACGACAGCCTGCAGCAAATCTCACAATCGACGTCTCGGTGGGAACAATGTAAAAATGTAAAAAATCTTTGCCATGTACTCATGCTAATTGAATTTAATAGCATGCCCATAGTTACATTAGATAAAGGAAAGCTACAATTCCAACAGGTACTGGAATAAATGCTCAGATGGCAGAAACTGTACTAACAGGTACAGGGCTATATAAAGAACCTACATGACTAATTTCAAACTCCAGCCAAAATCAATGTGACCTGATGAAGAAAAGATATTTTAATTTCCTAGCTATTAAAGTGTTCAGCTAAGTCCTAGTGGCTTATCTCATTTCATTCTGCTTAGTTTGCCTACAAGTTTTCTTGTTATGATACTTGTGCACAGATAAAGATCACTAAAAAATTAACTAAAACAGCTACTGGATGATCATCACCAGCGTGGGATGGAGTCAGGTTACCTATGCACAAAAAATTGTCTGCAAGGATTTTAACAATTTTTTAAACAAATACTTGTTTAACAAATACTTTAACTTGGAAATCATTTATGATTTTTGACTTGCATATCAAACATGAAAGTGTAGAGATAACCTGATCTATGCAGAAATATTTGTCCATATAGCCATGTCAGTAAACCTTCACTGTTTTTGCTACTTTATCTATTACTTGTTCACTGAATACAACAGACTGTACTAGGAAAGAAACATTTTTCCTGTAAGTATATGTCTGAGCTACCTTCTGTGAATATATAAACATTGTAACAAAATTCACACTCCTGATCAACATTAATATACCAGCAAAAGTTTCTAGACCTAAAAACCAGGCTAGTTCACGTTTTGAAATAAAAAATAAAAAAAATCTCGCTGAGATTGTTTGTGTTTAGAATCTCTATTGAAGCTTGAATTAAAATACAAATATATTCCAAAAAGCTTAAAATTAAATCCAGAAGCAGACAGGCTCTTCTAAAGATCTTTTTACTGGGTTATTCAAGAATACAGGTATACAGTCAAACAACTCTTGAACCCCACTGGTAATGCATATTTTCGATATATACTTTATACATGTATCATCGCCATCAGATGACTTGGGACAAGAACGTGCTGGCATGTGCATTCATGCTGAAGTGAAGAGTAATAAAAGGAAATGCGTAAGAAAAACAAAATCAAGATGAGAGAGATAACAAGCCGAACTGAGCTCTCCTTGATTAATTCAGAGAGTTTCTTCATTCACAGCTTGTTATCTTTATAGGTGGAATCTCAAAGGCTGCTAAACATATGAATATTAAAATTCATTCTTCTATAGGGACCAGTATCTGGCTGGTTTAAGAAACTCCTGAGTAGTGGGTGGATGTGAAACAGAGCAGTACATACTTTGATAGTTAAATCTGCTCATTTTAGTTACCTCTAACTAGTAACTACTCACAAATCTGACCAGATCATTTTGGTATTACTGAAACATATGTTTCTCTACTGAACTTCTGAAATAAACAGACTGCACGTTTTCTTTACAATATTCAAGATAATAATGTATATGTTATTACACTATATACTATCTATATATTATTTTATATATTATAGAACATCTGCTTATTTTTAAGATGTGAAATCATTAATAAAAAATGATTTTTTTCTATACCGCATTTCATTCCCAGTACCTGTAAAATGATTTCTCTTTCACCCTGTATAGATCAAGGAGAGCAGGCTTGTAGAGCCCTCTGCCAGCCTTTCTAACTTTTTCTGTGAATCCCCTTCAGTAGTGGGAAGCACCCCTCTAACAGCAGTCCTTACAGATAACTAAGACCATGGAATATCCTTGATATTAAGTCTGCTTATGAGACTGAAGATGAGTGAATTACCAAGCTATCAGAGCCACATGGTTGCATTGTACTGATTTTTCATTTATACCCAGGGAATTCCAGGGTATGTGGCAGAAACTTCTGTGATCCTAATTGAATGATCTGAGATAAACTACCCAAGATGATCCTTGAGTTTTCTTTCCCAAGGTTTATCTTTCAGATTTTATTGTGAGGAGAAGGAGATTTAGATTTCTGTAATCAGAATCAATGTTTTAAAACACTTTTAGCACTAGGTTTCATGCAGTATAATATCCTTCTTATTTTTTCCTTTAAAAGAACAGAAATGTATGTTATCAAAGAACTTTAACATAAAACTGTAATGCATTATTTTTAACAACTTATTCACATTACTACTGTGTATCATGAACTGCTGATGTTTGTCAAGATTTTGTGCTTTACCAGCCACACTGTATAGGCCATCAAATTCAATATTATCCAGGCAACAAGAACTAAAAAAATCAATCCACCTACCAAGTAACACAAAGGACTACAAGGAACCCAAGTAATTTCCTAGAAAAATCCTTTGAGTTAACAGTTTTATTTTGTGCTATAAAAGTAGACCTTTGGAATCAAATTTAAACTACTGTGGCAACACATGGTCTGCACTCTGTGCTTTGTAGTGGTGCAAACATATACTCAGAAATGAGGTATGAAAATCTAGTGAAATATGCATTTTGATGAGGTGAGAAGGACTGCCACCATAAGGTATTACTTATCCAGCTATCTGAATTACTCTGCCATAAAAGCTGATAACTTTCCAAATGCTGGCAAGACCCCACCTTATTTTCAGAGGGATGCCGTAGCAATCTCATTTAAGTAGAACTCTGATGATCCAAGAAGCTTTCGTGCTACTGCAGAACTAAACAGTGAAAGAATACTCAGGCAAGGCAGAAACAACAGGAACATAAGTGTGAAAGCTAAGAAAAATACAGCACTTGTGTAGTGAAGAAAGTCAGAAAGACAGAACATGCATAAGGTGAAAGAAAGATTCTATCCAACTGTTCAGAAGAGAAAGCAAGCAACAGAAATGGAAGTGGGGACAAAGATAATTATGAAGCAGAGACAACACGCATAGAAATTGCCAACAAAAGCTACAAATTAGAAAACAATCAGAAAAATATAGGCAACAAAAACCTGAAGGAAAAAAAGACATATATCCTCAGGTAAGCCAAGGCTGCTTCAGGTTATACAGCTGTCATATCCAAAAAGCATCTTGTGAATGAATGGCTCAGGAAAAGATACTCGAATGCAAATGATGTGATCCTTCAGTAGCACAGTCATATGTCCTTACATGGTGCAATAACTTCCTCATGTTGACTAAGCAGAGGAGGGGTCATAATTGAGAAAAATCAGTATTTTGCCTTTCTTTTACATTTTCATTTCTTCTGGCATTTTATTTGTCAAATAGACTTAAAGGGTAGCACATACACTGCCTCAAAAAATGCGGGTTGGATGTTAAAAATGGAGAGGAATAAGCAGAAAATTTATAATGATGACCAACAATAGCAAACTACTAAAAGATTTGTATCACTAAACTGATTCATATGAAGAGAAAGAAACAGATATACCTGTCTGGATATAATTCATTGCTAACCTTTATAATCCTGAAGGTTCAAGAAAATCCAAATAAGCTGGGCTATAAAAGCCACTGGCAATTGTAATTTCTTTGTTATTCCTCCAGTGCATTGGCTGAAATCTATGGTTTTTTCCATGTTTACCACAGATATTATAAAGTATGAATAGACAGTGGTTTAGAACCAAAATATAAACTCCTGTGGTTTAAACAGCCATTCTATTTAGCCACCTTCAATAACCACTCACATTTCCCAGAAACTGTTCCATTACGCAATCCCTTAAATTTAATTAACAAGGTTCTACTTACTTCTTACCTTTTGCATTAGTGCTGACAAACAGTCTATGACACAGAAATGAGCTAATTTCATCTGGAGAATCTTGTAGAAGCCTGTAAAAGCTCATTCCTTGGAGGTTTTCAAGACCTGACTAGACAAAGTCTGAAACAAATTGGTCTGAATTCAGCATGGGCCCTGCTCTGAACAAGAGATTGTACTAGACCTCCAGAGTCCTTCCAACCCAGATGAGTCTATGGTCCCAGAGAAAAGTTGTTTTTCTTAAAACAGCCATTTAAAATGCAGTTCAGGCTCTGAACAACAACAGAAAACATGAATTCCATGTATGTGGATAACTACATGTTTATCTCATACTGTGTCTGTAACAACTTGTATGTCATTAGAGTTATGTAAAATGATGTAAATCATCCTATAATGAAATAAACAATGAGAAAATTGGACAATTTTCATAGCCTTTAAAAGACATGATATGGTACAATATGGCCTCACTTTTAGTTCTCTGTTGCAAGCAATTTAAAACACCACCACGCATATAATCAGATTACTAAATGATGAATCAATTCAGTAGTTATGAAAACATTCGTACATTGTATACTACTCCTTTAAATAAATACTTGGCTATATTTTCAAACAACTCTAGCAAATAATTTTGATGACATTTTAACCATGTGATTAGTGCCACCACAGGAAAAAGAATTCGAGGAAAGGATTAACACTTTTCGCACGAGCATTTTGTTGAAAAAAATTTAAGCTAACATCAAGCTTCATCAATGCAGTAATAATAAGAGAGCAACAGTATTTCCCTTCACTCAACAACCATTACCTGAATAGTCTAAATACTACCTAAACATAAGTAATTTATCTCCTCAATACTTTAACTTTTTAAGAACCTTAAGAATTTCATAATATTTAACAGATGTAGGAAATGAAAGTTACAGGTTAGAAAATTTTCCCCAAATCAGTGAAGCAGTCATCATGAAAGTAGAGGTCCATGGTTAGAACTAATACTACACTTCTTTTTTTACTATCATTTAGTAACAGAGAAATTCAACTGCTCACACCACTGGATGACTTTTCAAGGCTAACAGTCATTTAAATTACATGTTCACTGGAAGGAGAGAAGGTGAACTCATTAAGAGAAAAAATATTGGAGTCTTCTACTATCGACAGAATCATTCTGAAGAACAGTACTGTCTTTAAAGCAGAAACTCATGAGGGAAAATTTTTAAGGAGCTGCATGAGGTTTTAAACATGACATTAACTTCAATGGTATTCACATAGCTAAAATTTCTGAAAAAAAGCATAGGCTTAAATTGATAGTCTTACATAAAATGCCACTGTACAGTATAACATTAAAAATTTGCAAACAAAAATACCATATAGTATTAGAAATACTATGTGTTCAGACTTCAGCTCTGTAAATAACTTCACAATACCTGGCTGAGGAATGCTAGCTTGTAAATCTCTAGTGTTCCAGACACCAAAATTCTATAACTGCTTACATTCCAGACCTAAAAAGGGAGATTTTTCTCAATTCTGCTTGGAAGGCAGATCCTACCTTACCACAATTGGTTTGTTTCATTAAGAAAACTCTTTTACTTAGAGGTCTGGCACTTGAAAAGACTGATTCTTAATACAGAGGAAAAAAGAGAACTCAGGTCAGAGGAAATTGTTTCCTGATGAGAATCAAATATTTTCCTTCAATGATAAACCAGAAAAGCACAGGATTTTGAACAACTATGCATATACTTGACACATAAAGGTTACAGTGTTTTGAGACTAAAGTCCAATAGCAAATAATAATCCTTACTTTTATAGTCACTTCTAAAACAGTGTTTTAGTGAGGATGGTTGAAGATGTGAACACTGAGCATTGTTAAATGAAGTATAGATTTTCAGAGATACCAGGTACCTAAACATGGATTTTGGTACCTCATGAAAACTTGAAGGTGTTCAGGTAAGTAGGTTGCCAAAGTCATACTGATTTCAATAGGAAGTACCTAGTGTGCTCAACTACTAGTTATTTGCCTTACTTAGCAGCCAGATACCTTTGTGAAACTGGTTACAATTTCACTTTACATATATCAACAACTGTCCTATCTTTGACAAGATAGACTGGTCATTTTTAAGGGTGCAGTTCTCTGCAGACTAAGCTCTTTCTATAGCTAATGGAGTCAGTGAAATTAGGCAGCATTTGTGTCACCTGGATGATTTGTGTCACATAGAATTTTGTACGACCAAAACCAAAATATTCTTTTGCTAGCTTTGCAACATAAACACGGAAAACAACTCGTTCTACAGACCAGTCTTCATTGGTTTGCATCTGTATTTTCTGATAACATGCCAACACTTGACTGAATGCAATTACAGTAGACCGACAGATCTATAGTGTGATGTTGACTGAACAATTCACATAGATCCTAATGTCGACGGTCTTAATTTAAATATTTCTGTTTTCATAAAGTACAACAGTCCCCACTTCTAGTTTAGATCTGTCTACCCTGAGGAAAGAACCCCAACCATACATGTTCCATTGTCCTAAGCTTATTTAAAAGAATCTCAACTTCATATTTTATTCTTTTAACTAATTCAGTATTATTTTTATTCATACTGGAAATCTTTTTTTTTTACAATAAGGTTACGTGCTATAATTTTAGTCAGAATTCAGGACAGACTCCATTTACTATTACAATTTACAGCTGGTTGCTTCAGCATAAAAATGATTTAATATTACCTTGGACAGCACCAGTTATGATGGACCTGAAGCAAGTCATCAGCTAGTGATTGCTGAATTTTCACGGTTCATCCACCAGCCTTTGAAACCTGGTTCTGCTACAGATTTGTTACATAACTTCAAGAAAGCCACTTTTAACATCCTATTCCCTACCTAAGAAAAGAAAGTACAAGTCTGGTATGTGCTGCTAAAACTTAAACATATGCCCACACCAGCTTTAAATTACCAGAATAACCACAATAGGGCAGAGTTCAGCAGGGGGAATGTCACTTATTTTCTACCCACACCTGGACAAGCAACCAGCTTCTCATTGGTCATAAATGAGAACATGAGACTATTAAACAAAACTGTGAGCATCCTGCAAGCAATAGGATATTAAAAGAACTAAAGTAGTCAGGCTTTTCCTTTTCATCTTGCCATTGGAAAAAAACAGGTCATTCCATCCTCTCTTGGAGATGTACATCAAGATCCCAATAGCTTCAGTGACTTCAGAAATTACTGCAGTTAAAACAGACTCAGGGCATAAGGGTTTATTATAATAAACACCTGAGGTGATTTGCCAAACCTGCTCCACAAATAATTGCTTTCTACTCAATTTCATACTCTTGTTTTCATATACTAGTGAAGTACTACAATGACAGAGATCCAAAAGGCAAAGGAAATATGATTCTATAAAAACAAAACCATGGGAATTTATAAAAATCATGCAAACATTTCCATTGGTTTTAGGTTTTGCAAAAGCATATTATTTTTTAAACCCAAATGTTCCTCTGACAATTGTCTTCAGCAACACAGATACATTTCTATTTTAAAAAAAAACTGTACTGCAAACAGCGCAACGCATGAGAAAAGAATTCTGTAAACAAGAATTTCCTTTCAAGACTGTAACTTCATGAAAATAACACTGACTGTCAACTTTAAAGCAACTTCATTTATTTAACTATGCTACTTGAAAAGAAGCAGTAAAGTCAAAAAGGAAAATGATGGAAAGCTAACAGGCAATACATAATACCAGTAAGATAGTTCACTTTATTATGCCACAGATGTGTGTCGCCAATTCCTATATAGATTCTGCAAAGCTCTGTGCTTGGGAAAGTGCTCATTTGTAGAGACCATTTCAGCTCACTTTCAAGAGCAACTCTCCCCTTTGCTCAGATAGCCCCTCTCACTGGGAAAAACCCACGGAGTTCTCTTACATTTACATTATAAGAGTGAGCTTTGCAGGAATCAGGGCACGTGCTAGAACACTTCCTTCCTCTGACACATCTGCAGTATTTCACTAGCTCATGATTTCCTGAGTACAGCATGCTCCATATCTTAACTCCTTATGACATTAAGAGCCTAGTTTTGATAGAAGCTTATCTATCTTTTCTTTTAAAACATTTAACATAACCATAGAGAAAATAAAGCTTGCCAGAGTGACATTGACAACACTGGGGAGGCAAGGGAAGGCTATTATCAATAGAGCAGGGTGAATAGCCTTGAAAATTTGCACAGAGAGATCATTCAGAGGATATCTTATCCTCATTCAGGTAAATTCCACTAATAAAGAATTTCTAAAATCATTCCTCAGATTATCTTTAAGTCTGGCAAAGAATCTTCCTATTTTATACAGGCAATTATACATTAACAAATGGAAAAATCATAGAATCACAGACTTCACTGACTTAAATGACACCTATGTTTGATGCATAGGTATTTCCCTCTGAATCAATCTGCAGCAAAAATAATGTTTTCCTACCTTGGAGACTAGGGAAATTATTTAAAAACAGAAAAAGCACATGGGCCCATGGGAAAAAAAATCCACACAGAAATTCAGGTATACAAAGTTAACATTTCCCCATCTACATCTTTGATAACACAGGACCGTAACACTATGGAAGGAAAGTCAGGATCTATAGGACACACCAATTCTCAAGAAATCACAGAACATCAGTGGATCTGCAGCCGGCTGGCTATGGCACATAGTTTCCCACAGGTGTATGTAAATTTTTATCCATAGGAAACTTCCAGTGTGTCCACAGTGCTTGGACTTCACTGTGAATATTCAGAAGAGATTCCAAAAAGTATAAATAAAGGTAATAACCCCATATCTGTGCAGTCCTTTAATGTGCATCAGATTTTGCTCTCCAGCTGCTTAGCAGGAGAGAAACACTAGCACTTAGGCAATTAGAAGATCTCATTGCTTAATACATGACACACTTCTAGTCTTGTTCCAGACAAAAGCAAATATAAGCTTACAATGACTACACCTTAAGTGGTAAGTCATATAAAAGAGCACTTAAGCATCACCCAAAAAGATAAAATAAATGGACACGCCTACACAAAACACTCAGCTAGCATTGAGCATATTGTTATTATATATGGAATATAACATAGCATTTGCACTTCCATAAACAATAAATCCCAGTTGCCAGAGATGATTACATTCTGAACAATAATAATTTTGGCAACATCAATAGATAGTGAATGGATCATAAAAAGAGCATGTAAATAATCTGGTCATTGGAAACAAAGTGACAGGCAAGGATGGGAAAAGTTGTTGGGTTATGGTTGGGGGAGAAGGAAGATAATGAACAAGAGAAGAGATGTAGTATAAAATGATGGCTATAGGTGCTAGAAAGAGCATGGTATCTTCATATATGGGGAATAAGACAGTAAGAAGAATCTGGTTAGCTTGAAGAAACAAAAAGTTAGATCACATACAAAAAGGGAGCAAGCTAGAAGGAATCAGTAAGCAACAGCAGCACAAAAGGCTTAAGATAAGATCTTAACAGCATGCTAGTATCAAATCATAAAACAGTCTGAGATCTGATCCATCAGGATAGAGAAGACAAAGTGGTAGAAGGTATTCTCTAGAATGCATGTAAGAATGAAAATGTGCTCCAAGTATCAAGTTAGTATTAGCAGCTTCTTTAAATACCTTACAGTGATATTGTTTAGAGCTTCAATTAAATGCAAATATCAGTAAATTGGGAGGATATATGTTAAGACTCAAGCAAAATTCACAATTCATTTTTAATGACTGTAAAACTTTGATTCTTTGCAAAATAAAGGGAAACAATACTAACAATTTCTGTTGACAATTAGATTTTGCAATGTACCATAAGTTTCATTCCAATATGCATAAAGTAATGTGTATTGTGTGCTTAAAAATATTTACAAGACTTACAGGCCGCTACAGAACTGGCAGATCCGCTAACTTGTATATTAGTAGTAGCATCTTTACTAGCACCATTTACCATGGTTGTTTTAAAGCTATTAAGATTCCATTTCCTCCATGTACATTTTTTTGGTTTTAGACCTGAAAAGCAAAAGTTAAATTTAGAAGAATGTTGATATTAATTTTGAAAATCACCCAATTAATATTTCCAAATTAAATTAAAATTCATTTCTTTCATGTCTCAAATATATATATAGTTATACGCATGCACAACCTTTAGCTAAGGAGCAAAACCATTCACTTATACAGTAGTATTCACATATTTAAAGTAAGCCAGCGTCTTCACGGACAATTTTTTGCTATCTTTCTTCTGCTGCTGCTTGGTTTTGCACATGAATGAATATCTTTATCTTGCGGTTGTTCCAATACTGGTAATGTAATACATTTGCATGTTCTGTTGAGGCTGTGAATTATTCTGGCAGTGATACATAATTTACTTTACTCAGTGGTTTTCAATATTCATTCCAGTAGAATTTTGCACAGCTGCCCCACCATAAGTTTCATGCAGATATAGAATCCATGCCATAGCAGTGATCTCCTAGTTTGCTGGGAGGTTTTTTTTTTTTTTTTTTTTGGGGGGGGGGGGAGTCTGACTAAATTTCAGATAATTCAACCCATTATCTACTTATAGTGGTTACATATTACAGACTAGACTGTGGGTTATCAAACTCTTCAAAGTGCAAGGCTCATTTGGAATTTGGTGCATATGACTTTGAAGTATGCGAACCTTCTCTAAATTAGATTTTTCAGTGTATTTTTTTTCTATATACAACTTTCTCTTTGTCTGTAACTAAAAGGAAAATTCTGCTGAAGAAACAGTGACCGATACAGAGAAAGGTTGTAAAAAAATATTTTTGTATTTTGTATCCACTTCAAAATCATATTTCTATTGCATTTGTCAATCAGCTTCAACACACAACATAATGAATTCCACATTGTCATAAAATCTAAATAAATAAGCACTAAAGATAGAAATCTGCTCTAAATCTAAGTTTTGGAATGGATATTAAATGATACTACAAGCTATATATCATGAACTGTTACTGTTAAACCATGTGGATATTTAATGGTAATAATACCATTTCCAGCAGAAGACTCCAGGACAGGTACAGTCTTGAGTCTTGTAAGACTGTTTATACAAGCTGACCATTTTTTATAGAGAAAAAATTTCAAGGCCACTTACAAATAATGAGGAAGAAGATCTCCTAGTCTTCCACTTTAACCCAGAAAATACAAATCCTCACTATGTTCATTATTTTTCCCTGTATTATAGTGTTACTTAGGCCTTGAATTTTAAGGCTTCCATCCTAACTGCATTAATGTGCTTACCACAGATTCTTCCAGAATACTTCTCCTATAGAGTATCACGACGAAAGCAGCAAAAGGAACTCTGCATTCACCAGTTCAATTATAAAAGTTACATCCTATAGTACTGTTATACCCTTGCTGACCAATTCTGCAATAGTTAAGCACTTACACAGCTGAAAGAGCTACTCCAGAACAGAGTCACTCTGCAATAAGGCAATGACTTGGACTGGATTACAGCCTATATAATCTTTAAAATAACACACATTTCAATATCATCCAGAAAGTCAGCAGCTCCAAAGAGATTATCAATTCACATCCATTCAAATTCTGAGACATACTAAGCTTCTAAAAACTGACTAACATTACAGCTGTTATTACATTCGTAATTCTAGAGCAGAATGAATAAAGGTTTTGGACTTTCACAATTAAATTTGTCCTTGAAATTACATTATTTAAGAGGGAAAAATATTGACTTAAATCCAACCGACAAATATTGATGCAACTTCAATCATCTTACATAGGAACAGTTCTAAAACTGGATCTAAAACATATGAAAGCGTTAGAAAGATAGAAAGGCAAGCAAGTTTCAAAGACTTCTCATATTTGCAGTAAGACATCACCACCTTCGCTACTGAGCACTGGAAGCTCCACTTCAGCTAATCTTGCTATGCAAATAAATAATCTGAATGCAGTATGCTTTCACAGTGCCAGCTGCATTCAGACAACAGGATACTAAATAGGTTAGTCAAGACAGAAATATAGCACAGTTGAGCAATTAAAGTAGGTTAAGCACTTTGACATGCTTTTGCCAAAAACATTTTGAAATGTCAGATCCAGTTTTACTTTTTCTAAAATTAGAAACAGAACTAATGCTATATAGTCAGCTGACATTCTTTATTTCCTTTCCAGACTGCCACCTATTGTTTTTAACTATTTATTCCTACTTATATATACCAAGAATCAGAATTATGACATTATTATTATTTGAACACAAAAAGTCAACTTTGACAATAGTATTACTAATACTGAACTCTGTTATTAAATATTTTTATTAAGGGAAAAAGCAATAGATTCTCAATGAAACGCAAATCTGGTAGCATGGACAAAATATGCCTCAGTGAAAAGGAAAAAAAAAAAACTATCAGTACCTGATATCCACTGAAAAATTAAATCTACTAATTCATCCTTAAAATCATCATCAAAACATTTAATGGATTCTGGAAATGCTTCACAGAAAGCAACATAAATGACTTGTGATAAACAATCAGGATATACCTGTCAAAATAAGAACACCACCATATCTAACAAGGCTACAAAGAGCTTTCATATTACAATTTTTTTTAAGTTAATGAAAAATATTCAAGTAAAACATTGTAATCACAAAGCCATTCTGTTAAAAAATGGTACAAGTTTTTACTACCTGTATGAAACATTAGGCAACTATAGCAATTATAAGCAAATGTACATCTCAGTAATTTGTTTAACCATTGTATAAGTCAAAGTTCACAGTTAAGTCTGAACTACAGAATACTGATTTAAATAAACTGTAGATTTGAACAAGTCACTTAAGGCTAAAATTAGGATGCAGAATAAATATTTGTTTATATTTAACTAATCATGATATGTAAAGAAAAACAAGAAATTTGGAAAAAGCTTGTCTTCTTATACTATCATGAAATGTTATTATTCACGTATTATATGACACAAAAAAATTCACTTCAGATTGCCCATGATTTCTAGCTTTTCCTCAACAACATTTCTGATTGTTGTCTTGCATATACATACTTGCAGCTCTCTTTTGTACTCAGAGTACTGCGGATCTGGCTATATGCAAATTGGTTTATGTGACATGTTAGTATTATGAGCTAAAATATAGTATCTAGCCACATATCATAGCAAATGCTAAGTAATTTTACCGTTGTACTGTTGTATAGTAACTGTACTGTTGTACGGTTACCTGAAAAAAAGCATCTTTAGTCTCCCTTGGAACAAGAAGAAAAAGTGCCACAAAACTGTCTGCAATTCTGTCAAATAAGTGGTCTTGATCTTCTTGATTAGGCTTCAAAGAGAAAAAAAAAAAACAAGCATAAAGGTAACAACGTAAAATCAGAAAAAGTTGTGTGCTAAAATATTGATGCATGACACTATTAAAGCACATGTATCCCATGATGTGAGGCACTGACAACATAACAGAACACCACTGAAATACAAATACTTAAATTAATTTGGCCTCTTTCTGCAATATTTTTTCTTTAAATGTATTAACAGATGTTTTCTTTAGTTTATTGCAGTAGTTCCTGATTCAGCATAGCACTTAAGTACATGCATTATGTGAAGCATATGTAAGTCTACCAGGCCACAATTAAGACGGAATCTAAATGCTATGCTGAATCGAAGCCAGTGTACCTAAGCAGTCTCCTACCATATGAACATTTTTCTTCTCTTCTTAATAGAGAACATAGTGATCACCTGAGATAACGAAATATATATCTTTTTATGTTCTTAACCTAAACATTCCAAAATCATATCTTATATAAATCCTACCATCATTACACAAATGCAAAGTAAAATAAACAGTCAATTTTAGACTAAAGGTTTATTTTAAGCTTCATGATATAAACCTGATAATGAAATTAGCTCTTTGTAAGTTCAATTACTGCTGTTTGAAGCTATATGAAAAGTTAATTTTTGGGCTACACTTCATATAGTTGAGTCTAGTCAGTAAAACATTTACAGGTTTGTATTTGTAGAATCTACAGTTTATTTTTTTGATTATAAAAGCTCTAAAAATGCTTTAAATGCATTTGTACCTTAAACTTTTGAAGAAACCACCACCAGAAAGAATCCTGAAACACTGCAATAGATGATTTTGAGAGAAACAAACTTCTCCAAACTTTAAGAACATCTTTCTGTTAAAAAAAACAATACAAACATTCCTTATCCTGATTGCAGAGATTTAAAAACCCCTAGAACCACAAAATAAAACAAAACTAGACAAAGATAAAAAGTACAAGGTTTTTCCTTTTTTAACACAATCCAAAAGAAAATAGGAACTTCTTTCAGCTTGGTGAATTACTGCACAGAAAATTTAAAAAAATAAAAAAACCTTGTGGGAGAAATGTTTTTAAAAAAGCAAGTTCTTTAAAGAATCCATTACTTTGGGTACCTCAGCATCAGGTCCTCAAAATACAGACACTGATCTGTGTTTTTCAGAAACCTGCAACTCTCGGGTTTTTACTGGATTTATAAATTTTCAGTAAACCTAGGACTCAGAGTCCAAACATCTCAAGTTCAACATACAAAAATGAAAGTATACAAAATTAGTAAGACAAGTCATACCTTTGCATTAAAATCCTAGCACAATGACAACTATCTAAAAGCACAAATATTATAAATAATTAAAACAACAAAGCAAATTCAGACTCTGGATTCACTTATTTCCTTTGACATGTAGTGATTTAAATTCTGCCAAAACCATGCACAGAAGTGCTGAGAGGGTTTGGAGAGTCCTTGCATCATCCTTACCTGGGTACATTTCACATATTAAAGAAAAATAAACAAAATTTTAAAATCAATCCTCTAAAGGATTTTTTAAAACATGCATGTGGTATTTCAGAAAGCTACATCAGCTTCTGGCTGTGTATTACAAACATCTTCATTAGGCTAGCTGCAGATTACAAATTCTTATCAGCCTTTTATCCAGTGCAAGTAATAAGGTCAACAGCTGTTCTCTGAGCACAAATACATTAGGTTGTACACAAAAAAAATTATGATGTTTTATATTTTGTAGGACTAGTGTTTACTGCCGTATATTGATATTGCACTAACAACTTCAACAAGAACGATTCTGATTATATTTAAACATTATCACTCAAAAAAGTTATACTTATGCACACGTTTTCAGCAAGTGCTGTCAAAAGCCACTATTAAAACATAGAGTATACTAAGACTGCTCAAAAATCTGAATCTTGAGTCTCCCCCCAACTCTGCAAAATTTGTTTTTGTCAGCTTGATATTATCTGGACTTGAAAAAGTAACAGAAATTAACAGTTTCCATCATTTATAAGTATCTGAAACAGTCAAAATTAATTCAGAAAAATATAACATATAAACAATATAACATTTAAAATATTCTTCAGTCTTATCTGGTGGTAACTTTTCACATAAATTGTGAAATTCAGTCTGTGTAGCACTATTTAATCATAGGTTAATTTGTAAGAAGTCATAAAAATCATTTTTATACTGCTTAACAGTAAGAACCCAACATGCAAAACGGATCAAACATCAGGCTTTCACAGTATCTGATGTTAACAGTAACAGACTAGTGATAGTTTTATGTTAGTGCTAACTATGTTCACATTCCTATTAGGAATCTGTTCTTCTGTAATTTTGTGTGTGTGTACATATACAGAAATATAGATATATATTTGTGTGTGTGTATGTATCTTGTATATTATATATATACATATCTTTGTGTGTATTTATACATACACACACATATATGTATCTTGTTTCTATCTGTTCTTCTTGTTTATATATTTACGTACCAATGCAGACCTACAGATCCTCCCACATAAAGTGTAACAGCATAAAGAAATAATTTGGGATGATCTACTTACAGCATTAAATTTCTAAAATATTTGTATGGTGAGAATTCAAATTTATTCTTAAAATAAATTACTTTTCTTTTTTCCTTATTACCTAATTTACAGTCTATGCATATTTATCTAATTTATAACTTACTGCACTGAACATTTATATTTTCAACATAAATATTAATAAAAGATTACACATTTCCACTTCAAGTGGAAGTTACAATAAAATCTAACATATTATATCTTAGCCTTCCATGGTGCTATGAATTCTGACTCTGCTGCAAACTGACTTTTCCAAAGAGAAGGCTACTCAGGGGCAAATAACTAGGCACAGGAATAGGGATTGCTACCGGAAGCAGATCACAAAGACAGGAGAGATACAGCTCAAAAATATACCTACTGAATTCACAAGGGAAAGAATATGCCTCCTTGTTTGTCTGCTGGTGAAGTAACTAAAGCATTTAAAGCCATAGCTAATTCTTACTAAAGTCAGTAAAAATTAGAATACAAAGGTTAGGGTTGCAATTATACTCTAAATTGTCATTTACAATTTCTGTCATAGACTGCTAATTCAGTCCAGGGGCAGGTACAAAAGCCATATCTTTACTATAAATAGTATCCACGTCAGTCCTGTAAAAGATGGGTGTACCATACTGGAGGAATTATGATACCATCAGATAATCTTGCCTTGGCTGACAAAAAAAGAGCTATTAACTATCATTAATGAACAGTGCACACAGAAGCAGCTGGACACCATAAGGGCTTCATCTTGCTGCTGTTGGTCACATGAAAAAATTAAGGAATGGCTTCAATTTTTACGCCCTCAGGTGAGAGACATGAGGAGATATATACTCCATGAAGATGCAGTGAGGTTCTATCTGACACTGCTGCTACAAAAGCACTTTCACAAACATGAGGTTCAAGCCCACCAGCTATGAATGATCACCCACAGAAGAAACAAATACAAAAACGTCATGATGGTTTTTCTACTGCAAAATTAATTTGCATAATAGCATAGTTTTATGTACTTTCTGCAAATTCCTTCTTTATCAATCTTACAATTCCTCCAACAAATCATAGATGTTAAAGACAATTATCTCACTCACTGCATAGTCTTAAATCATTCCCTGAGCACTGTCAGATCTGTGTACAGAGTGATGGAAGAAAAAAAAATAAAAAATAAAAAATAAAAAATGATGTGTAACATCATATTTTCTAAATTCTAATTCTGGCTTTACCTTGCTTTTGAATTTCTTTTCAACTTTAATATTAGCTTAATATTATTTATTTCAGTACTTTAATTATTGGTCAATTTTGGGACATAAGGACAAGGCAGCGGGAAGAATCCTTCAGTAATGCTGTTTTAATAATAAATGACTCCTAGATCTGTCAATTTGGTAACTTCAAGAAATGCTAACAGTGATACTAAAACATGTAGCAAAACAGAACACCTAAGATTAATGTAGCAAAATATTTGCAATACTCTGTATCACCGCTTCTCTTTAGCAAACTAGAACAGAGAATACATACTTTGAAATGCTGAGCTTTTATAACTAAGTCCCAAAGTTTTGGAGCTTCCAAATGTCTTGGTAATTCTAAAAGTTGTTTTACCTTGAAACCAGGGTAGTTATAGCTCTAAAAAGAAAAGAAAATATTTAGAAACTAAAGCTAATTATTACATTTCCTTTGTGTTATATAACTGCTTCACTGATAAAACACTATATCAAACACATAACCATTCTTTTTCTAAAGTAAAATTTAAAAAAATATTCTAGATCAGAGGTGTTCATTTGCTCATGGCCTAATTTTATAAAAATACTGTTTAGCAGTTGCTTTCCTTTAACACCCAGTAAGAGTCTGTCAAAGTACAAAAATCAGCCATTTCAGTCTTCACTAAAGTTTGCTTCCTGTGAGTTTCTACTTATTGAAAAATTTCTTTTCTATCATAAAATATGGGTAAAACCCCATGTTTTTTTTTTTACAGGGATTTTTGTTTCTTTCAAGCTTTATATTAGTTTTTCAATACAAGATGACATTAACCATTGCTTGGCCACTTTGGCTATCTCTGCTCTGTTCTATTAGCACTGGGCATGAGTTCCCAGTCATGTACAAATTGCCCACAAAATCTATACAGTGACTTTCTACATTACATTGTCCATAAGAGTCTACCAGAGTAGCTCTGGTTTGAAATGAGCTGACTGGCTTTCCAGGCAGAAAATACGACGCTCTAGGCAGCTACTGACTTGCAGTCAAACTGTTCATATAGAGAGTATATGTGCAAAGATGTCATGCTACTTGGTTCGAAGACTTTGATCTTCAACTTGAGCACAGTTACCAAAGTCACTTGACTTCCTTGCTGAGCGTATTTCCTGTACAGTTACTCTGCTAATTATGTTTCAAATACATAATAGGAAGTGTCCCAACAGAAGCTAAGCCAGGCCTCTGTCAAAGAAAACAACTACTCTTCTACTTCATATCTACTCATATATAATACAAACATGCTGTTATCTTTTACTCAAGTCATGGCTCAGCTTGTATTTAAAAAGCACAGAAAACATATACGAAAGAAACTTAGCTGATTTTGTTCAAAGCACTATATAAATAACACCACTGTTACTTGGTTTCTGACCTACTGATATCAGTATTACAGATCGTGGGCTAATTCGGGTTGGAAGGGACTTCAGAAGGGCTCTAGTCCAGCATCCTCCCTAAAGCAGGGTCAGCTATAAGATCAGACCAGGTTCTCGAGGCTTTATCCAGTCTGGCCTTGAAAACCTCAAGCATGTAGAGTGCATAAGCTCTCTGGACAACCTGTCTCACTGATGTGTTAGAGGCAAACATGCTTTGAAACCTATGTTTTGAAATTCTTGAAATGTCTCAGAAGGATTTAAATGGGTTTGTTATTTTTACATACCAATTTTTTTAACTGAAGTTTAACTGAGCTTTGATAAGCCCAATGACAAATATGGTATGGCCTTATATTAAACATTTTGCATCACTTAATATATTTCCTCAATGAGTTATTAATGGGACCTAATTTTGTAAGTAATCACATTAATATTTCAGATAAAGCCAGGATCAAGATATTCCAAGCTATCAAAGAGACATATTTGTTCTCCTTCAAGTCTCTCATTTGGCACATCTTGGAAAGTCCAAAACACTAGCCCCAAAGATTCAAGCAGAATGTGTCAAGTGAATAAAACCAGTGATCATATTTACACTGTATTGGGAATTTCCCTTATGCAATACATACAAATTTACATAATCTTAGAAAAATTGATAATGAATCTTGAATATGCGAGTCTCAAGACCTTTCTTTCCCTTGGTTTGGTATCAAACGTATTTGACTTCCAACTCACTAACAAAGTACATGCATAAGACCAAATGCTGTGTACTTTTTTCAGTAATAAGGCTCACCTCTACATTTCTACCCTTTGACTTGTCAACAGTGTATTTGGCAACCTGAAAAATGTTTAAATACATAATACAAAATTAATGCTACATATATTTTACACAATGAAATTAATGATATTCAGCTAAGGTAATTCAAATTATGAACTGCAAATATACTTCAGATTAGAAACAATGGTCTAAAATTGAGACATCAGGTGACATAATACTACAAATCACCTTTGGATAGATAAAAGAAAAAAATATACATTTCAAGGTTTCCCCCCCCCACAAACATACAGAGATAGGTATAATCTCACCTCTGGATTTAAGGAGGAGAACTTGAAAATCTGGTCTCCCCTGTCTAACTTGAAAATACAGTTAAAAATAGGTAGCATACCTTTGCTTTCCCCACCTCACTTTTTGGATTTGGAACTCCTTCTGTACCAGTTTCCTCAGCAGCAATGGCTTAAAAAATTAGCAAGATTTAGCTAGAAGTATGATTTGGTGATTTTATCAATTAAAAGCTCTAATCAGGCAAAGACTTTTAATATACCTAGATTTACGTCTAAATGTGTACATGCACAAAACTTCATACACTGTATATAGTCCTACTGCATCACTGAAATGATTGGTAGGCATAAACCCCCCCCACAACTTATGTCTTTTTGTGTGTCTCATCTTTTTTTTTTTTTTTTATAACGCCAAAATCTGTGGCACTTATGCCTTCATAGACATTTGCCTGGACTTTGTTTAGGCTTGAAACAAACGTGCCTAAGACCTAGGCAGAACCAAAACTTTAGTTCATTAGAATTTTTTAAATTCTAAATTTGACACTTTACTCTTACAAGCTGAGGAAAAGACTAAACATGAATTGACTAAAATATAATAGCTCAAAGAATAATAGTGATGTGTAAACAGCATTTGGATCTTTAACATTACTATCTCAAAAAAAAAAATAGCATGATACCCGTTTGGATCACAACAGTCAAATCTTCTGAACAGAGCTCAGTGTGGAATCTGAAGTCTCTCTGTGAAGAAAGGAACCTCTCTCGCTCTCCTCTCACTAATTCTCTCTCTCTCCAGCTGATTAATCTTGTTAATGTGGCAGAGCTGCCCTAGGGAACTTTACCCCACAGTGAAGCCAGTGTACAAGATAAACCTGCAGCTGTGGGTTCAATCCCCTTCCGCCCCACTTCCTTCATAGTTTGATACTCATCCCTGTAGCACAGCCCCATTCTCCTACTCCCTCTCTTCCCAGCATCTGAAAATAAACGCTGAACCCCAGATGTGACAGCTCAGCTCAGGCAGTTTCCTGGGAAGGGGGGGCACCACCGAGTGGGGCATTCAGACAGCCTCCAGCCCTTCTGCACTCCTGGCTCCATTGCCCTACATCTGTGAGGAGGGAATGGGGGAAATGCAAGTAGAGCTAAAGCAGCGCTGGCTGGCACATAGCGACGTACAGGACTGACAACAGATATTGTGCTACTGTGCTATTGTTATGACATAGCAATTTTGGTATTGTACATATTCAGAATAGCGGTACTACTGCGATATTGGTATATCACCTAGCACTAGTACACAGCAAGCAAACCCTAGTTCAGAGAGCTCAGTAACTGACCATATCAACCAACATCAGGTATATTCGCTTATTCAATTAAAACTCCCCATCCTATTACATCTCTTGGGGGCCTATTTGTTTGTCATGAAACGGGATAAGGAGAAGAGCAATGTCTGACAGCCACTTAATATGAGCAGTATTAGCAGTATTATCTTAAGTCTCAGAAATTTGCAAGAATTAATACAGATGGAGAATGTTGTCCCCTTCTAAAAGAGCACTGCAAAATTAGTGTTTCTTGCATGATACTTAGGGCAGGAAAGTATCCTCCAAATTTACACACAGGAAGCTGAGGTACAGAGAGAAGTACTGACAGAGGGCACACAGGCAGCCTGTCACCCGCACACCCCAACCCATCACTTAGCAGTACTATCCTTCTTGGCTGTCTGTAAAAGAAGTTCTGATACTGCTATTTAGTATCTAATCACAAACAATTATACACAGAACTCTGAATTCTTACATTGTTGTTTTAACACTTTGAACCTGCCATCAATATTTACTTGCACCTCCTGAACTACTTGCCTTAGCATAATCTATAATCACTTATCTGAAACAATGTCTTTAATTTAACACAGTATCTGGAAGTTTTCTAACATGGGTGCTTCATTTTACTTAAATTTCTAGAATTTAGCAAACTCAAACTCTACACACTAAATCTACATATACGATCTTAAATTTTTTGGCTACTACTCTAAGCTGTTTTCCAAGAAGTGGAAAGAAATCACCAGTTATGTAGGCCTTAATTAAAGGGATTGTTTTTCACTTTCTAACTATGCTTTCTATTAGAAAAAACTAAAATCACTGTTACTCTGTTCAAGCGGAGTAAGATGTTCCTCTAGATATGCTGGTCCATGTTGTAATGAAAATATTTTTTCAGCATGTTCCTCCAGTTCAGTGATGCACGCATTTATTCTCTTCTCCAAATCTGAGAGAGGGTTGATGTTCAATGGCACATTTTCATGCAGATATTTAGATACAGCATCGAATGAACAGTCTTTCTGTAACTGATCCACCAAAGAATAAGGCTCATCCAGAAAGAGAAATCTTGGCCATTCCTTCTGCAATCAGTACAAAGTAAAAATTATTATTTCTGGATATGATATAAATGTAAAGATTAAATTAGGTAATTTGTAAAATTTGTTTTATATGAAAAATTGCAGTACCAGTATAAATGCATTTTACGTACACCTTCAAAGAATCTCTAAATTTTGCAACATTGTCAACACAAACTGTTTTCCTACTATTCCATATACCAGATTCACAGATTATTATAACATCTCAAAAAGCAAGAAAAAAAGAAAACAGGCCAAGGAGACCCATTATAGCACACACAGAGTAATTAAAAAAAATTATAACTTTTTTGGTTAGAAAAGGGGTTACTCAATGAAAGAAGGGTTATTGTGTTTCTAAAGAGACAAATAAAATCATGTGCAATTTAAATTCTCTGAAAGAACAGTAATGTCTTCCATCTGTTGAGAATAGTCTTAGAAGCATAGGCAAAAATTCTGTTCCTCGATCTAGCAAAGCATTAAAACTAGCAGCTGAAGTAGATGAGCAAATTGTTGATGCCAATGGAAGATATTTGAAGTTAATCACCAGATTGGTTGCTTTCCTGAAATAACTTAGTAAGAGTTAATAGAGAACAATTTATTTGTTTTTAAATCCTCTAAGTATACTTGGAAGACAATGGCTTATTCTACCTCAATAGTAGGACAGCAAGACAAAGTATTTAGAGGGAAAAAAAGAAAAAAAAGAAAAAGAAAAGAAAACTATTAAAACACATGATCATTTTGGGATAAAAGAGAAAAGGCAAATAAAACCAATTAGAAATTGAAAATGCATTAATATTTTGTTTTGACATTTTCCCAATTAAATGTTTCCATTTTTGTCAGGCTGTTCCTTCTAAATTATATCTTTAAAAAAAAGTTATAATGCAATTTCCATCTGTGAAAACTTTAAATTTTTTTCTTCTTTGTTTCTTCTGTGAGCGGAAAAAGCTCTGGTTCAATCAAAAAGAGCAATTTTTCCTCATAGCTCTATAGTTGAACAGCCTTGAGTGAATCAATACTTGCAAATAATGTGGATAGGTCAATAGGAATGTTCTGTTTCCTACAATAAGAATGTAATTTGAATGAATCACCTGTATCCACGTTATATATAATTCTGTAACAAAATACACAGGTATATTCAAAGATCTCCCCAACAATCTTATCAGCAAAAGAAACGAAGGAAAGCTCATTTAAAAAGCAAACCTAACTATTCCTCCTTTTATATTCCTCAGAACTTTTTGCCTCAGGGTTTAGGACTTTGTATTATGCTAGTAATGTTGTGGACTGGTCAAATTTTAAACAAAGCTTGAGTCACTGTCATTACTCAAGCATGCTTCCAACAATAAAAAATTGCTGCACAGCAGACAAAAGACTTCTTCCAAGGTTTACCTTTGAGAAAAAGAAAATTTAACAACAGACACGCTGTTCTCTTGAAGGCCTGCCATTTCTACAGACCTCTTAGTTTCCAGTGCCTGAGGGTCTAGGAAATACAATCTATGTTCAGACTCAGTTCTCAATATTTATATTCACATGGCTTTGCTCACGACCCCATTCCTGCATATTCACTTCACCATACACATGGGTATTTAAAATAATAAGCAGTAGGACTCACCAAATTTTGAGACCGTAAGAATTCTTCAAAAGAGAAAGGAGGCTTTTGCATTTTCTGCTGACATACAAATAAGAATTGTTCTTACCAGAATACCTTAACAAATTAAGACAACATTTATTAACACACATTTAAACTTTAGATGATTAATACTGCCAGACAAAGCTACCTTCGTAACGGATAATGAACATGTTCATTATCATTTGTTCCAATAAACAAAATGTTGAGAAACATGCTAAGAATATGAAAGATATGTAAAACACTGAATCATAAAAGTAGAGCTTCCACCTTGTTCCAAGTATCTTCATCAAAAAAAATAATATTACAGATATTTTGTATTTAGGTACTTCTAAAATACATTCTGAAGAAAAACTGAAAGTCCACTCACCTGGTACATCTGGTCCGTTCTTATATATACTCAATTTTTGCTTACAAATTGGAAGAAATATGAGCGCTGCAGATTAGCAAAAGCCTCACAGAAAAGAAATCAATCAGCTGGTATCTGCTGAATTCAGTATAATTAAAAATGCAAGCACAACTTTATAGTATTACTTGTGAGCAGAAACCAAGTGTGAGAAATATCAGTCTGAAAAAAATTACCTTTTTAACAAATTGTGAAATTAAGAACCCCAAACAAAAGCTACATGGCAACCATTCTGAAGAACAGTTTTGTTAGTATCACAGTTTTCAGTTGCAAATAACTATAGAATAAAATGTAAAGGACTAATTCAGATTTCAGGCCCAGCTTTTAAATGCTGAGCTCTGTCATTCCCAAACAGCTCCTCTCTGGACCAAGCATCCAAAGAAATCATTCAAGTAAAGTAGGAGATGGAACACTTGGTAAAACCTAGTATGATTAAGCTTGGCACAAAAGGATTTTAAAACTATTATAACATTCTTCTTTGTGTCCAATAAACATTTGTTACTTTAATGTAATTAACTACTGCACATCAAGACGTATTGTTACAGCATAAGGAGGTAAAAAGTATAAATCATGTGAAATGTCACTATTTTTTCCTTTCTACTGCAATGTATTTATTACATGCTGCTAACAAGAAAAACAAAACAGGTCAAAGCAAAGACAAATAACAACAGAATTCTGGTAAAAATCCTCTGCCACTGAATGCAATACCACTGAAGTCAATGAGGTTTTAAGGGTGTAACTGAGATCAAAGTTTGGCATAAAATCTGCCTACAATGTTAACTTTTTCCCTAAGGCTATTACAACTAATATATCACAGACTTTATTTTATTTCACTGAGTCAAGAGAAATCTTTTGTATACCAAAATTATTGCTTTAGGTTAGCCATTTCAACCTAAAAATGCAGCTGCTGAACACCGAACGTTGGGTAAACATTATTGCAGAGCATCACCCTTAACCAGACCGAGAAGTTCCAAAGAAAAGATCCTGGGTCCCATTTAAGGGGAGAGGCAAAACAACAGAAACAGAATGCTACAAAAAATATTTTCCAGTCCTTGGTGTCAACAGGAAGCATGCAGTTAACACTTGGCAAAAAAACACAGGTTATAAAGTCTAAACGATCTGACATTCCTGGAGTCAACGTGGGACTGCAACTAAACCGCGACTTCTGTCACAGCAGCTGGTCCCAAGGCGCGTCCACGGCGCAGCCTCCCCCCGGCCCCGGCCGCTTCCCCCGGGGCAAACGCTTCAGGGCGGTTAAAAGTCAGGGGGCGGCTTAGTGCGGGGTGGGACCACCTCTGCGCAGCGGGAACGGAAGCCAGCCGAAAACGGTGTGTCTCTTCCCTGCAGGTGGCAGGACGTGGCTTCCCTTCGGATTTTGGGGCACAAAACGTGGAAACGCGACAGGGCGGGACGAGGCAGCGCCTCCGCGCGCGGCCGTTGGCGACGCCCCGCAACGGCTGCGGGCGCGCGCCTGCCCCCAGCCGCCTCAGTGGGGAGCGCCCCCGCGCCGGGGCCAGCAGGCGCGGCCCCCGCGGCCGAGGGGCTCGGAGGCGCCCGCGGGGAGCACACAGCCCCGCCGCGGAGGCCGCCCCCCCTCCACCGCCGCCACCGCCACCGCCACCGCCACCGCCGCCGCGGGGCCGCGCCGCCGCAGCGCTCCCCGCCCGCGCTACCTCCAGGCCCCGCGCGCCGTTGCTAGGGGCCCCTAGCAACAGGGCCCCGCGGCCTGTCCCCCCGGAAAAGCGCTCTCCCGGGCGCGCTCTTCCGGCCCCGCGGCGGCCGAGCCCCAACACTTCCGTTCCGGGGGCTCTCAGGGCTGCGGCGGCGGGGCTGGAGCCGAGGCAGCGGGTGAGGCGCGGAGCGCTGCGGCGGCGGCGGCGGCGGCGGGGGCGGCGCGCGGGAGAGGCCCCAGGCGGAGGCCGCGGGGCTGCGGCGGGCCCGGGGCAGGCGAGGGGCGGGCGGGCGCGCCGCGGGGGCGGCCCGGGCTGCAGAGCGCTGCGGGCGCCGCAGGCCTCGGCGTCGCTCGGCCGTGCCCAGGCCCCGGGCAGAAGCAGCGGCAGCCACATCGCGGCGGCTCGGCTGACTGAGGTCGGGGCTTCCCAGAGAAGTCCCGCGCCCCGCCCGAGGTTGTAAGTTGCCCGAGACGTGCGCGGAGGGTGCGCGGCAGTGCGAGCGGTCTGGGAGACCATACGCAGGGAGCATGGGCACAGTTCTTCTCTGCGCAGCGTATCGCGCGTATGGTTTTCGCCCCACTTCGGAAACAGTTATTCTGAGACCGCAGAGGTTTTCCTGTGCCATTAGAGCGGCCTCTCTCTTGTCAGCATCAATAATGAAAGCGCTTCGGGGGCATCGTAGCTGAACACCGCGGTGCCATAAGACATTATACTGAAAAGAGTCAGTTTGCAGGCGGGGAATGCATGTCAAATTACAGGGCCTCTTGCCCTCTCTCCTTCTGAAGGAATCTTAATCGTTGTAGGGGTTAGTCTAGGCATGGCAAGCTTTCATTGAGACATAGGGTATAGTTTTCCCTTTGCATTATCTCAGATACATTTAAAAGCAAATTGACTATAAAATTTATATGCATATTGATGAATTTTGTTTTTATATTAAGGGAGATCCCTGACCCATCAAGAGTTAGAACCTGAGGGCAGGGGGAGTCGAAGCAAGCATAAGTATTCATTTTTACCAGAAAACAGCAACTAATTTTTCTGGAATTTTAAATTTATATGGAGGAGTTCGCTGAGTCTTTTGTCCTTGCTGTTTTTCAGTTAAACTACACTTGGCTTTATTTAAGCACTTCACTTTGGATCACATCACAGGAATTACTGTTTGTTTTTGCTAAACATGACTGTTTTGTTACATCATTTCACAAGTGTGATCTGTGACATGAAAAAGTAAACTTAACTGAAAGTAAATACTAGGAATGACTTTTTTTCGTCTTAAGTGATGCCGTATAGAATGCAAAAGGCAGTTCGTAACTACTGCAGGCTGCTTAATCTCCTGCATGTGGGCTGCTTTGAAGGCTAGAGAGGCCCCTGACTAATCTAGTCCGAAAGGTTTCACTACATTTGTGATCGGGAATATGAATCTCTGCACACAATGCTACTCCATCTGGATCAGGTATGGGCATGCATACAGCCGTTACTCAGATACATTACTCCGAGAACACAGAAATTTTATGCCAGCTGCAGAGGGTCAATGTCCATCTTGAAGAAAGCCTTGGGGGAAAAAAAATGTTAATCCATCAATATTTTTTAAAGAAATATGAACCTGCAGAGTGAGTCTAGACTCGACCAGCCCTTACTGTCTGGTGTACGGAGCCTCAAATCCAGATTTTAGCCTAATTTTTCAGTCTCAAGCCTTGTTCCTGAAAGATTTCTTTTATCTCACAAAGCTGTGTCAGCAGGGATTTTATTCAGGTAGTTTACTCTGCCCACACACAATAAATTTCAGGATAGAGGTCTAAAACTGTACAGTTAACTTTTCTCTTATTATGGACTTCTGTCCTGCAGGCATTTAATTCATTGTCAGTAGTCCTGGTGAAAACTAGTGGGACGGCTCATGCAGAAAGCAATGTCTACCAGTGTATTTGCTGCAACAAACAACAGAAAAAGGAACAGCAAACAAAAAAGATGCTGATCCTAAAAATGTATATTTCTGTTACATAAGTGAAGTGAATGGGATAATTTATCTGGGTAAAATGACAAATGTGTATATAAATGCATTAAGAATACAGATCTCAAGTTTTTTCTACCTGTTTATATCATGCTGTCCGGAAATCTGTTTTGAGTTCTTGGTGCTGTAATAAAAGAAAGAATAAAATAATCTGATTCAGTATAGGGAATATCTACTTTGATTAGTTTTTTCTTTTTGGCTAAATAAGATCATACAGAATTTCCAATAAATTAGTTCATCGTATATCAGATTTGTATTTATCAGGTACAACATATTGTCTGTTTCAGCTTACCATGTCTTTAAATTCATCTACACTTTTAAATGAAGAAAACTCTCAAGGACTAAAAAGAAATACTGAATGTTTGGAAAGTCCAGAATTGCAGACTCCATCATCGTTGCAAGATAACCCACTTCAGCAATTACAGTTAGCATCGCAGGAAGTGCTTGAAAAGGCAAAAAAGAGTGGGAGATCAAAGTGCCCACGCTGCAGTAGTTCAAGGATGTTTTACTGTTATACATGTTTTGTTCCTGTTGAAACTGTCCCTACCAAAGAAATTCCAGTTGTGAAGGTTAATATCTCTTACATTTTTTTTTTGTATTATTCTTGTGCCTGTTAGGCAGCTAGTGTATGGTGACCATTTCTTTTCTGATTCATTTTTATGAGCATTCATCTTTAACACAGTAGCCATAATGTATGAATAAACTACAATTAGATAAAATTATTGTTCTTATTTAAGGAATTAAACGTACAAGCACTGACAATGTTCCAGTCCCCATAAACATTTATGTATGTTCTAGATGAAAAGGATAAGCTGAAGCCACTGGGATTCTCATGCAAACAACTGTGTTTTCACTTAGTTTTTAAAAGCTCCTTTAGGCTGTTCTTACCTTCATTCTTCATTTTGTAAGAACTCCGGCCAGAACAAAGCGTATTGGGAACAAATGGTATCACCTGCCCATAACCAAGGCTGAATTTTACATAAAATGTGAGCTAAAAGACATTCCTAAATATAAAGGGTGTTGAATTCAGATAACCACTCTTAAAGTAAAAATAAATAAATGTTTTTAAGATCTAATGTTCTTCAGCTAAAATATATTGGAGAAACCATCAAATGTGACTGAGATATATTTTCCAAAATCACCCAGGAACAAAAAATGCATTTTGAAGACACTTTGAAAGCATTGTGAAAGTACTTTAGAAGTATTTTGGAAATGTGACCTATTGGCTTTAGGTGTATTTCAATTAAAATGGTCATTTTTGCACTAGGGTGAATATCTAATACAGATGCATATTCATATTTGGCACTATTATCTTGCTAAATTTAAACCTATATCTCCTTTACCTGATTGATGCTAGTACTAGAACTTTTACTACCCTACTGCTGCACCGTTCCAGATTGCATTCATTGTATACTTAGCTATTTACATGAATAGAGAGAAAGTGAGAGAGGCTTTTTTTCACTGGTTTCTAGTTTATTTCTAAACTATTAAACCAAAAACATTCAGTGAGACTATTTGAAGCAAATATGTGTTAATTACATACCCATAAGGATTTTGTGTATGTTTTATATGCAGGCATGTATATGATCATAAATCGTGCTTATTTCTGTTTTTTTCCTTTCTTATTGTAGTTACCTTTGAAGATTGACATTATTAAACACCCAAATGAAACCGATGGCAAAAGCACTGCTGTGCATGCTAAGCTCCTAGCACCTGATGATGTTACAATTTATAAATACCCTTGCATTCCAGAATACAAAGAAAAAAGGCATGAAGTAAGAAATGCTATGTAGAAAACAGGGCTTTGTGCCGGGGAGCGCTGAATATCTTCTGTGTTCCCTCCTGCAGCTGGTACTGCAGTCCCCAAAGAGGAAGAGGAAGGAGAGCACTAGTATATTAATCTAGTCCACCCATTTGAACTCTCTCAAAGCACATGCCCACAAGTATGGTTATGGACTGCCGCCAAAGCTCAGAAATACTATAGCATCATGTAACCAGTTTAAGTTTCTCATGTCTAGCACCTCATATAATTTGATTCATTGTGTACTATGAGGACTATTTTACCCAAACTTGTGAAAGTATTCAACTTAATGCAATTAGGTGTCCTGTTCATCACATTCAGCTTCTACAGGATTTAAACTTCTTTAAAATTTATATCATTCACTATTACAGAGAAAACCCAGCAAATATAACTGTTGTCTAGCTGAGTCAGCACAGAGCCTGAAAAAAAATGAGATAAAAGTGAGATAAAAACACATTTGAATGGTTTGATTAACCTGAAACCTAACATTAATGCCTCTGATGTCATAATTAACACTTTCATTGTCTGATTACCTGAAAAGGGGGATAATGTACCTAGCTCAGGGAGATGGTATTTTCTTCAGATAATGAAAGAGAAAAAATAGGAGGTACAGAGGCAGGGAGCTCAAAAAAGCAGAAAGAATGATGGGGAAGGTAGGCAAAATGGGAAGAGGTTGCAGTGACTTCATACTGCCCAGGCTTTCCAAGTCACAGATTCTGAATGCAGCAATAACCTACTGAAAAAATACTCTATTATAAGTAAAGGAAATCAATAGTCTTTTTGACGTAACATATTTGTGAGAGCTGCAGTAGACAGAAGGAAAAACAGATTATTTCTTCTGACCCAAAAGCTGTGAATGAAAATAGGATAAAAACTATTCTTCATGGCCTTCCTGGTCCATACACTACAGTGACAAGTGAAATTCAGACTTCCTCTTGGCTGACATCATTGTTTGGATGAACCCCCCCCTTTTTTTTTACAGAAGTACTAGAGTCAGTAGTAGAGACATGAAATGACATTTATGAAATATTCGATATTCATTATTTTAATATAATCCCTTTTGCTTTTAGACAATAGAATATTTTTGTATAAGAGATGCTCTCTTTCCTCTTCTACTGTCTTAAATGTGGGTGGGGATAGGAAATATTTGTATTTTTTCTTTAATGAAACAATTCTTAGTATTTTATAAGACTGTCAGATTTTGATGACACTCTGATTTCTTTATTTTATTCATTTAGATAGCACTTATCTTTCCTGGCCCCAATTCAATTTCAGTGAGAGATATTGCTTTTCATCTCCAAAAATATGTGAAGAAAGGTGTTTGTGACAATGATGATGACTGTTCCAGAGAGCCGTTTCTTAAGCAAGCAAAAATAGAACCTGAAGAAGAAAAAAATCTAAATGAACGCATCTCAAGCAACAGGAGTGAAGGCACTAGACTGAAGAAAATAATATTTATTGACAGTACCTGGAATCAAACTAACAAAATAATAACTGATGAACGACTTCAAGGTAAAAAAAAAAAAGTTGAAATGGAGGTTTTATTGCTACAAAAATGATTAAACCAAATATGTATGTGTATATGTATATATATATATAACAGACCTGAACATAAGTGCATAGCTACCCACAGATCTGAGTAGGCATGAAAGATTCAATATTTTAGTGCTGTAAAAGACTTCCTGAGCCAAAGACTCCATTTGTTTTCATATCACGTATTTTTTTTTTTTTTTTTTTGCAAAATGATAAAACTACTATTAAGAAAGCATCTACATTTCTTTTCCCCCACTTGTCTATTGGAACAAATTTCCTGAATCTCACAGAATGGAAGCTGTCATGTTAGACAATACAGAAGAACAGTAGTCCTTTAAATGAGCCATGCAGAAAGCCAGAAAGATTTCCTTTGTAGGTGGCTATCTGGGACTTGTTTTTTCATTTCCTAGTGAGTAAAGGCTAGGAGAATTTTCTGGATATGTTTTGTGTTCCCAGGCAGATAGGCCACTGACGAAGGTGCTTTGTTCCTTTTTCTAGAAAAGTTCTTTGTTTCATAGTCACTTCAGTGACATCAGTATTGTCCAGTCAAAAGAGGAAAGCCTGCCTGCCCCCAACTCCCTCCAATCTTTGAAAGCAAAAAATTAGAATTCTGCAACGGCTTTTTGCCTTACGTTCATTAAAAGAGGTTACATTTAAGTATTCTGAAGAAAATCACAAAATATAAAACAATTTAGCCATGGCGTTCCATTTTTTTGAGATAGGAGTTTGAAAATACTTTCATTAGTTTAAAAGGTGTACTTAGCTGGTAGTATCAAGTTTGTATGTAATATATATATCTGCTTAGTAGTGCCTGCTTTCCACTGGCCCTTGCAAGGGTTTTCACAGGCTTCTTACATGGAAGATGAATGCTGCCTTGTTGCCTAGCCAGCTCATTAAGGAGTCCCACATGTTAATGTAACTTAGTGGCTAATTAAAATTCCATTACCAAATATTTAGTTTAACACAAAACAATCTCTATCAAATAAATGGAAGTATTACTGTAAAGATTAGAGTTATTGCATGTTGTATATTACTGTAAAGATTAGAGCTATTGCATGTTGTAATTTACCGTAAAGTATTTGGAACTTTTATAAAAAGGACAAACTTTAGAAAATTAACAGTTAACCAAGGGAACTGAAGATTTCCATGGAAGCTTGTGCAGTATATCAGCCAAAAATTACTGATTGTTGTTACTTTGTAGCTCTTACACCATGGTTTCCAGCTGGCCTATGTGAATGCTGATCCAAGTGGACCCTTCCCTCATTTCTAGAACTTCATCTCTGTTTCAGTTGTATTCCAGTCCTCTGTTTCCTTGAGCACCTTCCACTCCTTTCAGAAGTGCTCTAAGAGGTGTGACTGGTGTCATGTGAGTCAGTCTCTCTTATCCTGCCCCAAGGGAAAATTCTGCCCTCCATACAGCAGGTATATCTAGGGTATACATCTGGTGCATTCATTGCTTTCCTTAGTGCCTGTTATACAGGACATAAGTTGCATTCATGTTCCTTTTAGAGACAGCAATTTTGCCTATCAAGATGGATGGGGACAAAGTTTCCTCAGACATAAACTGAAGGAATGTGTGTGTCACATGCACGTGAAAACTAGAGGACTGTTGTAATTTTTCAATTCTCCTACAAATTAAGTCATCATCCAACATAATATTCCTGAGATATTAAAGTTCAAAAAGGAATGTTTGCAATTCCAAATAAGAAGTTCCTGCAGTGCTTATTCAAAAAGATGAAGTTACAAGAAATAGTGGATGGAAACCATTAATGAAGTAAGCCAAGAAAACGTAAAATAAAGCCTGTGTTTTGTAAGCCTGGATTGATATATGGAATAAATCTAGCTAATTGCACTGCAAGAGAAAGCAATTGAGTCTATCAATCTTAAAAATAGGCAATCTAGAAAACTTGGACAAAACAAAATACTTCTGTATCTTCTTGGAAAAGTGGCGTAATATATCTTTAGAAAGCAAAACCAAATCAGTTGCATTAAAGACAGGAAATATTTGAAAGTTGGTAATGTTTAGGATTGATTACTTCATTAGAAGTGAAATGATCACTGGATCAGAAAGGAAACAGTTATATTTAGTGTTAACGATTACTTTCTCATATGAGTGATGAAGCATATTGGCAACATCAATGTGGTTGCTAAAGAAACAGATTGCTTTGATGTTTTTTCTCTAAATACATCTGCTTTGTTTTTTTTAAGTTTCTGTGCTTGCCTGCAGTTCTGCAAGAAAATAGTACCCTTTATGCCTATGCATAGTCAGGATATTTGAGAGCAGAAAGGTGATGTTCTCTGAGGCCAACTTCCATCCAGCCTCTATTTCTGATAACTCTCTTGCCCTCTTTTCACATTTTTGTCTCGCCTTTTCCCTCAAAATCAAACTTTTGGGCATGCAATGCAAAGAAAAGTGAGAACTCCATTATGAGTTTCTACAGTCTTTTCACAATAGCATGCACTGTATTCTATGTCTGTGAGTTTGGTATATATTCAGGGGGCCACAGCACAGAGGCAAGGTGAATCCAAGGTATGTGAATCCCTTCTGCTTCACCTTAAATCCTCAATTAAGTTACTCACAAAAGTTGGGAAACTAGAAGTTTATTTAGGAAAGGAGTGGAATTCTTGTCTGAAATACCAGTTTCAAGATGGTACTGAGACCTCTTGTAGGAAATTAACTAATATAATTAAAATAAGGATAGGTGCATTGACAGGCCTCTTGAAACAATGAAAAACTAGCCATAGGAGCAAACCATAATTACTTTTCCAAAATTTTCAGCACATTGGTATTTCTTGAACTAGTGAATCTCCCAATCCACTATACAAATATTCCATAAAACCAAGAGGGGATTGAAGGCCCAGAGTAAACAAAAGGCTTCATCATGTATTTAAAATGGAGAATGTTTGTTGATAAGGACCTGAGTCTTCCTTAGATGTAACATCAGTGACTAAATATGATTAAATATGATCTTGAAGGTTTGGGCATTCTATTATTATAATGAAGTAGCACAGGGATTATTTTGCTATAATTAGATGTAGCATATGGAAAAAGAATGAAGGATGAAGGAAAGGTGGGAGAAAGGCATATATATACAGGAGGATAACTTTTATAAGGGAAAATTTTGTTTACATTCAATAGTCAAGTGGATTTAAAGGTAGCTGTATTTTCATCTTGCTTGATCTTAGATTTGCACAAACGTTTATTTCTAATGAGCTCAAAGTATGTGGATTTAAGAAAAAAAACGCAGATGTTGATTTCCTTCATAGTTTAAGTTGCTTTCATAAGAACAACCAATGTTTGTAATAAAACATAGCCTTTGGCTGTACAGATACAGTACAAAGATGATGGAAATATGCTCAGTAAGCTGTAACCCTTAATCCCTCTGAAGTATTTGTTCCAAAACTCAGACTCTGTGTTGGAAATTAACTGATCCTGCATTTGCAATAAGCTCAGTAGCATCGGTGAGCTTGCGTTCAATGAACTTATGTTTATATTCAAACCATGAATAGGTGGGAATTTATGTTGGAGGAATCTTGCTCTAAATTTTGTTCATTGCTCTTAAAGTGGAAACGTCATTGAATTTGATGAGAGTTTTCACTTTCATTAGGACCGAGACTTCACTCTTATTTTTTTCTCCTGGATCTAAGACTACCCTTGTTCAAAGTAAGAAAAAGCAAGCATTGAAACCTCCTGTGGGAAACAAACTGATGTAGTTAAAATAGTAATAAAAAACTGCATTAAGTGTGAGATTATTAGAGACAATAGACTGTATTATTTTGAATTTTAAGTTTTGAAGTGCCAACAATAATTCAGTGTAAATTCAGTGACAGAAACTCCTGTTGTTCAGTTTAAAAAAATGCTGTAGAAGATTTCTCTACTGTGCAAGTTATCATATGTTATTAACTGCAGAGCAAGTAGCTAAGTCCATCTTGCCATTACACTCTAAAGTTAAATGTAGTTTGAAAGTAAAAAGGATAAACTTTCAAGTTCTGTGCTATAGACCAGTTTGGGCTTCTGAGTTTGGGTCATACTGAAAAGGGTCCAAACTTACCTGTCTATAAGTTCTAGGTAATTCTCAGACAATGTTATTATGGATACTAAACCATCCCAAGATGCAAATTTTGTATCTTAATTTTAACTTTTTTTTAAAAAAGATAACTTTACAACCTGATCTTATTATTGATAGAAATATATGCTATTCTTTATAATCCAACTGTCCACTCCTGTTTACAAAGCAGTTACTCAATAATATGTTTTATTTTGAGTAATTTGTGCATCTTAAGGAATACCAAATGAAGATACACATTTAATATTCATCTCATGAATAAGAAATTATAGACAGAGACTATGGGAGATAGAAGATTCTCATATGCCATACATATCCATACATGCCATGAATATCTTGCTTTCATCTCAAGCTAGGAAACTTTTTAGTTTCTAATAAGTAAGTTTGAAATAAATTACTGGCCAAATTCTGCCATTCTTGCTCCTGAGTAATCCAAGGGCGATTATTACAGTTATTTAACAAGCATAAATTGTCTAGCTCTTAGCAAACAGAAATATTCCTCATCAGAATTCAGGAAAAACTATGGCAGTCTGAAGCACTCTGTTTTACACTCAAAAGTATTAACCTTGCAAAAGATGAAGTTTATACATCACTTTTTGAACAATGATCAATAATAGGTGTACATTTCACTCTTGCCATGTGATCAGTCCCTGCATCCAAACTGCATTTCACTCAGTCGAGTGAGGCTGTATGGATGAAAGGATACTCTGTACATTTTAAATGTAAGCATGGGGATTTTAACCTAGCTCCTACAACATTTCTCATGCAGGCTAGCAGCAAAGCCAAAAACAAAACACAGCCAAAGACTTGTTTGGTGCCCTATCCAATCTGCGTCATCTAATCTATGTCAGTTTTTTTCTTGACAGGGCTGCTACAAATTGAGTTGAAAACAAGAAAAACTTGCTTTTGGCGTCATCAGAAGGGAAAGCCAGATACATACCTTTCCACAATAGAAGCAATTTATTATTTCCTTGTGGACTACCATCAGGAGATTTTGAAAGAGAACTACAAAGGACAATATGATAATCTGCTTTTTTTCTTTTCATTTATGTACACATTGATTAAAAATGCTAAGTGTTGTGCAGGGAAAGAATAAACCAAGATGGCCATCCATAGGTGAGTAACATGATATTTTGTTTCTTATGTAATGATAAACTGCACAAATGCAACTACTTTTTATCTATCTGAAATCTGGAAATAGATTGTATTCTTAATAATGTCTACAGTGTTGCTTCAAATGTAAACGGAAGACTTCATGCCTTGCACACATAAGGCTGTGGAACTACTCAGGTGAGCAATCCCATTAGAATTACTTAGTTGAAAACAGCTTTGCTTTCCTAAATATGCTGTGTTCGAATTTACCGTCCTAATCTGCTAGGCACAGTGAGAGGATTGCCTGAGGTGGGGATTGGAAGACTTGGCCCTCATCCCATAAAGGGTGATCTCTCCAACTGTAAAAAAGAATTGGCTCCTTTTTTTTTTTTTTTTTTTTTAATTGCTCAGATGATTTCTGTGTGTTTTACCCAGTAAGACTAGCTTTACTTTCATGACATCAAAAACTTACTGAAATGATTAGGATGGTATTAATTAGGGTGAAAAAGAAGACAAAATGAAAGGCCACATTAATTGAGTGAATGGCATATAAATGATAAACTTCAAGATTACTTCTGGAAAATTGTCCTAGTAATAGAAATGAGCTATCTGTTTAAACATCATTGTACAGTTCATGATTTTTCTAAAGTACCATTCACGTATATTTGTATTAAGATTATCCTCAACTTCTTGAATAATTTTAGATTTCTTCAAACAGAAATGAATTTCCTTACACCTTTTTATTATTTTTATATAATATGATTGTTATTTTTAGGAGCACTAACTTCTCTCATTATGGCATATCACAAACAGCGGAACTTTGTAAATGCCACATACTTGTGTATTAGGCAGCCGAAAGGGCTAATTGCACTGTTGGGGTTGTCTAAAAATGCAGATCTGTTTGCAGGACCTAAACCTAAGTAATTTACAAAGAAGAGAAATAAGAGAAGAGGTTTATGACAGATCTTCCTTACTTCAGGCAGACTATGAATCTACTGTTTTATTTCTTTTGCAGTAATAGTGGAGATTTGCTCAGCATAAGGAAGATTTTGTCTGCAGCGAATAAATTTTTGCTGGTATGTGTAGGGCTGTGCTGACAGAGCTGTCATATATGGATGTAATTATGTACGTATGTCTTTGCCAAGCTATACCAGTACAGGTTGTGCTGGCACAGAAAACAGACTTAGGCAATATCTTTACAAGCAGAGTTATACAAATCTATTCACATTATACTAGGATGTTCTGCCACAAAATTTATGTTGGTAAAAAATTATACTCTTAAAAAAACACTTAAGCTAGCAAAAACTCTTTAAGCACAGGTCCGATATAAGTAAAATCGATAAATATTTCTGAATATTTTCAAGTGTGTTACAGAAGAAAAAACCTGTAAATCTTGTAAAAGTGACACAGATTGAAAAATTATTATAGATTATTTTTAAACAAAAACTCTGAAGCTTATTTTTATTGTATATTTTCCTCAACAAATTTGGCTAAATTATTGTCTGTAATGTACTGTCGAGGAGGGCACCCTCATACCTGGGTGAGCACAGAAACAGTCCCTTGAAAACCACTTTAAGAAGTTGTTTATATACTTATACAGAAATCCATACAGGCTCTAACAACTAATTTGTACTGTGTCTGTTTGTACTGTGGTTTTTTTTCATCATCAAGATATTGAATAAATCAAAATACATATTGCTTGAAACACAAATTACAGGTACACTTTTTCTGCAAGTCATACTTACCTCCAGGTGTGTGTGCTCATCTGCACAAGTGAACGCGTATAAAAGATGCATTTCTTTGGACAACCAAAACACTTCACTCCCATTTGCACAAAGAAATGCTGGTTAAGTCATATGGATTCATATGAAGTGCAGGTGAACTACCATAGCACTACAAGAAACAAGCTTGAAGTCAGTATGAGAAACAACATTTTAAATATACACATATAATGGCACAGCTGTTAAATAAGCTACGAGTTAATGTGCCAGGCAGTGAGAAAAATCAGCAGTCATGTCTCAGTGCTATTGGAACAACACATTTCTTACTCATTTGGTTCTTACTGTTATTGAGAGGTTATTTTGGCTTTTTACAGTGATTAATGTTATTTCCTTTGGTATGAATTTTGATAGTCTTTTGACATTTCCATCTGTTCTTGTATTTCTTAAACAAGGATTGCTTTAATATTTTCTAAAAATCACAGAAGTATAATAGCTTGAGAAGGAAACTTTCACCCACTTTAAACAAACAAAAATAAAATGAACCCACTGACCTAATGTTTTACAAGAACCAGAGAGAAAAATCGGGGGGCGGGGAGGGGGAGTTTCTTCCAAGACACATTTCTCTGAAAACATGTTTTTTTATTTAAGAAGTAGAGGTCAGATAAAAGCTTATATAAGCTGGTCTTTGTTACTTTTGAAAAATAGCTTCATAAGGTTAAAAATGTTTTCCAAATTCAAGTTTTGTGTACCCCGCTTTATTTGAACAATGGGAATTAAAAATTTATCCTGAAAGCAAATAAATTTTAATTCTTAGATGAAATCAACGTACAGAAAAAAGTTTAAATCTGGAACACTGTGTGTCCAGCAGTTGGGTTCAGATATTTTTTCTTCCAGTGTAATTTTGATGTAAGGCAAGAGTAATTCTTACACTAAGTGATACAGGCACATCTAATGTCCGTAATTAATTATGGACTGTTGATATTCCTGTGATAACCTTTTAGGAGGGCAGGAAGGAGGCTATTGTCAATTCAGCTGCAAGTCTGTTCTGTCTGAGCAGCAGATGTAATTCCCCCTTCTCTCCCATCTTCCATTCTCCCCTCAGTTAACAGATTTAAATCCACCGTTTAATTTAAATACTGGTATAAGCTGAACCAACCAAGTTATCCACCTCACACTAAAAATGTCTCAATACCTCTGATACATTTTCCAGCTTTTAGACCAAAGAATAGTGTTGTACTGCCAAATGAAAGCAATCAAGTGGTTAATCCTTTCAAGTGCAATTAGCAGCACTGACCTCCCTGTTCTTTAAAACTAGGGTCATGGGGAGGTAAAGGCCAGTTCTGGGCCTTTTCTTTCATATCATAATACCCCTTCACTAACTATCTCTTCTGTTTCCAAAAACATCAGAGAGCGAGGGGGAAAAACAGGCTTCCACTTCCATTAGCAGTAACTTAAACAGCCATAAGTTAAAGGGGGAGGAAAAGGAAGAGCATCTCTATCTATCTCCTTTCACAACAGAAGACATCTGGCCTCCTGTGGGGAGGCCCCAGATAACAAAGAACCTGTCATGACAAACCTCTGAGATGTGTTCAGAGAGCCATTTTACCTGCAGTCTGGCTCATTCATTTCCTGCCACTGAAGCCATCTGCTTTTGCTTATTGTGGGTATTTTTGTTCTTTGTTTGGCCAGGAGTGTAAAGTGGCTTCCCTTTAGCATGCCTGTGTGCTTGGTCAGAGGGAGGATTTAATCCTCTTCTGAGAATGAATAAGAGAAAGAGCTGCAAAAAATAATTCCTTTCCTGGAAGGTAGCACAAAAGTCATCCAAGCCTAGGTTGAATAAAAGGTCATGTCAGTGCATGGGGTAAAGATACGCTGGGCTTGAAATGAGACGACAACTTGGAATCTACAGCAGAAGCCTTTCAAAGCACTTGTAATCTCACCTGATTTAAATCCTTTGCCACTGCTTCTTGCAGATCTTTTCAGTTTGAGTCTGTCTTGGTTTTGATTTTTCACATAGACTTTTTCAGCCCCAATTGCAGAGTAACATATTAATCCATTCATGCTTTCCTCTGACACTGCATTTCAGTATTTATGCTCAAGTTTTTGTTTGAATGCTTTAAAAAGCATTTATCTATCTTAGCAGATGAAGGTTTTAGCATACTTGTATAAAACGTAATGTTATGTGAAAATCTACTCCATCTGTCCTAATCTTTGAAAGTACCAAAACAAGTTAAGGGGAAAAAAGCTTCCTATGAGTTTCCCGTCACGTACCATAATGTAGTTACTACACCCTCGAGCATCATTAGCTTCTGTGACTCAACATATTCTGAAAAGCAGTGCATCAGCTGAATTCTTCTACCTTGTTTTGACACACAAAACTTTAATAGTGACCGCAGCAATGTTAAAACAGGAAAACTTTCATCACTAAGATAAGATTATGTGGCAATAAGACACTTTGATCTGCTGAGGTTACCATTAAGGCACTGAATGACAGTGGCAAAGTCACTGTGTCAGCGTAATCCCTAAACTGTTATCCCTTGTCTTGAGATGCATTATTTCAATACAATTCCAATGCTGTCAAACTTTGTCATTAGTGATAATGCTGATTTTGATTGGTGACATTTAGTGATGCCAACATTCAATGTAAGTGTTTATATGAAAAATTTTAAAACATTCTTCCTGCTCACTTGTTGTGAGGGATAGCATATTACCACCTTTTAAAAATGGGTTCTGAAGAGAAATCAGATGCTGTAAGATTCTGAAAGTAGTAATGTTTCACATGACACTTTAAAAACACTCATAGCTAAGAGCATGGTTTCTTTACCAGTATCTATCAGAGAAAATTCAAATAGTTCTAGAGCCCCACAGCAAGAACAGGGAACCACTTCTGTAATGCAAAACAGACAAAATATTTTTACGTCAGTGAAAATTGAAATCTTTGTCTAACTTTAGCAATTGTGGTGCTACCACCACATTCAAATTAACATACTCCAGCCATGATTTTACTGCTAACTTTTCAGGCCACTTGTGTTGCAATAGAATGTTTAGAAATGTACCACAGAAGACTGAACAGAAGAGAACACTGCACACCATTATACCTGAGTTTGAGTCCTGCTCTACCTATGAATCTATGTGCTTCACTTTTCTCACCTATAAAATTAATTTCTGCCTCTGAGTGACACATCTCTGTGTATATAAATCTGTGCCTGTAAACCAGTTGAACATAGCATGAAATCTGAAGGCTGAGTATTATTATTTGAACAGTTCTGATAGTAATTGCTCTAGAGTATTTTTATGTAATTTAAATAGTTACAACCTTTTCTTGAGACGTGGTCAAAAAATTGCAGGAGAAGATACTTGATCTTATTAATCATGAAATTTTGAAGCAGCACCACCAGTATTACAGTTCCCCAAACATCAAGCATTGGACTCAGCAGACAAATACGGGGAATGAATGACAGCACCTTTGTTGAAAACTCTGCAGTTTTTCTCTGAGTGTCTTCTGTTCATCTGCAGTCTATACCTTGAACATATGTATCTGCAAGTTCAATTAATTCATGCCTTTGATTGAATCATTCCCTGGTAAAGACCAGGCAATTCTGAGGAACACAACAAGAACACTAATCTCTTATCCCCCATACAAATATACCAAGCAGACTTAGTTTGTGAAGTCTGTACCAATCAGCACAGTTGTTACAGCTTGCAATATCATAAATTTTAAAGGAATACTAGTCTCAACTACCCGACAGGTCTTTGAGATGTGTTGTCCTCAAGTGCACTCACGGTCTGGCTTGAGTCAGCTTTTTTGGCCCTACCACTATAGGAAAGCATGTTCCCCTCTGTGTACAATACATGGTCTTTCAAAAAGGCTTAGTGCACCAATACAGTTCCTCTTATTTCTAGATTCTCAGTTTTTCCTAGCATGAATCTAAAGTACAGAGAAATACAAACAGCTTGTGAAAGTGCATACACATGTCAAAGAACCTCCAGTTTCAGAAAGGTAATCTTCCTTTCTTCTTCAAATGATTCTTCAGTATGTTCACGCGCACTAGGTATGACTCTAAGCAATGCTGACAAAACGACAGGATGACAGGGATTTTACTTCAGTTCTAACTCAGCTGAACCCAGATCCAGAACTCAGGCCAGAATCTTGCATTCGTGAGAAGGGCCTAGCTGTATAGCTCATGGATGTAACATGCCATGGTGTGGTAGACAAAACATCTGGCACACATTTCAAACAGTGCAAGACTCCAGCACAATGGCACATACATGAATCTGTTCTAGGGACCACTGACATTGTGCCCTGAATCTGTTGGGAAGCGGTCTGGGCCTAGCAAAAGTGTTTATTACTGTGGCTTCAGACAGGGGTTAAAAGGGTATTCCCCTGCAGGCAGAAAGATAAGCACATCCACCCACAAGAGAATAAAAGTCCATGAGGCTGCTTACAGCTTACTACAAGCAGGGCATGCCAAGAAACCAAAGGGAAAAAATAGGTTATACCAAAACAACTAAAGGGTAAAATTGCAAAGAAGAGTTTAATAATAAAAGAACATTGAACTGCAGAGAAATTCTGACTCACCTGCATGGAATGGTGTGGACCATCCTCTCCCATTTGCTTAGCAGTGAACAAGAGAACGTAGCAAGAGTGCACCATCACTGATATTAAGATAAATGCATTTGCCTCAAGTGATTGCATGCATGAACACCCATAGTGAATGTGCACATGTATGACCCTTGATTGAAAATTCATGTTGTATATGATGCAAAGTGATGCTTGCTTTGCTCTTTTGTTTACTGACTGAAGAACAAAACCAGCAAATTAGTTTTATACTGTTTCTCAGATGTTTTGTTTTTTGATTAATAGTATTTTAATAGTTTAAAAATTCCTGATTTCATGCTAGTATTTACTATATTTTAGTATCATTATATTACAAATAATAGCATATAAAGTTATTAATGTAACTAAGCTTTATAATACACCTACTATCCTACCAAACTGAAAAAAGACCTGACCTTCACTCTGTGAGAATAAGTTTTTGTGTATGTGATCTGGAATATTATATAACTTAATCTAACAAAACAAGTCATCTGTGAGGTAAATAACATGCAATTCCTATACTCCTTTCATTTCTTGGCTGTGTTTTAAGATTTTTCTTTTTAATCTTAACATCTGTGTGTGTCTCAGTACCATCTCCGACACACATGCTATCACACTGATTGTATATAATGTCTAGTCATGTTTCATGTCTATATCTGCTAATGTCTACAAGTCGTGGTAGTAATGTACTTTAGCACTCTTGAGGTTTTCATCATAATGAGTTAAAAAAGGTGATTTCCATATGGAAAACTTACTTTTATTCAATTCATTAGAAACAGGATTGTAAAAAACATTCCTAGGATTCACTCCATTTTGAAGTGTATCTCTCATAATCACTGAGACCTTTTACCTTTCTTGAACGCAACCTTCACAGCCTGAAGATCTGCTTTAGTGCAACAATTTCTGAATCTCTATATCATTTGCATTGGAGACAGATGCTAATGAACTGAGCTCTTTTTTATTTAAAAAAATAAAATAAAAACAGAAGTATTCACAGTGTCTTTCCTACCACCAGAACAATATTTTGAGGTGCAGCAAAACAGTTTGCTCAAGCTGAAACTACAAAATTAATTTCAAATGTTGTTAATGGTAAATAAAAATACTGCATTTCAAAAATATCTAAAATGTTTTATTTCTTTCAGAAATTATCTTGGGGGCTTCTGTTTCCTGACTAAATAGTTTGCCAAATTCAATATAAAATCCAGTTGACCTGAACCTGCATTTTCCAGTAATTCCGCTGTTCAACTGAAACATTTTATCTAGCTCTGTTCACATGCTTCCTTTGAGCAAAATCATTGCTGCGGTGTCAGTTTCTTCTGTTTACAGCAGACAAAGAAGCAAACTGATATACTTCCATTTGCAAAAACCTCATGTGAAGTACCTCAGTCTACTCCTTGTAGCAACTGGATTGCATCACTTTCTCTCTTAACACCACACGAGTCTAAGCGTGCCCCAGAGTACTGGCTTCAATCTGCAGACCCATGTCAGTTAAGAGTATAAAAACAGTCACATTCTTGTCTGTCACAGCTGTGTTGGCAAAAACCATAACATAGAAATGATTATATTACCAAAAGCTTCCTTTTTTCCTGAATACTGTATTCTTAATCTGGTTTAAACCCAATGCCTGGATTGGCTGCTAGGAGATTTGCCAACAAAACCATACTGCCAAACTGCTAAATGCAGAAAAATCTCTCATATAAGCCTAAACTGTTTTGCTCATTTTATATTTTAAAAGGAAAATCCACTGAAAAATAAAACCCATTAAGATACAGTCCAATCTTGAATCTTTCGAAGTCCATGAAAGCTAATGCAGCAGATTAAAGGCAACAGGACAATGTGCAATGCTGCAGCTGTTCATATGGAAGGTCCTACAGAAACAGCCAGGCTTTCTTTCCCCAGGACTCTGCAAAGTTCTGCCCATCTGTATAGGCAGTGCCCATGTTTAGTTAAACATGTGCCTATGTATATCCATTCGGCATAGGAGGTGCTGATTTAGAAAAGACACTTCTAGTTCATCTTTCTATGTGGTGGCACTTTTGTGAGACAGGTACACAATCCATGATTAATACTGAACTGAATTCTGTCACTGTTTTTTAAGTACCTGTTCTGCTTCGCAGAGTTCCAGCACTGGCATGCCAGTGACAACAGAACTGGAATCTTCCTGTGCTGCTGAGCTCACTGTGTCATTTACAACAATGACCAGAGCCAAGTCCATATCTGAAACAAAAAGGAAATATATTGCAAAATGTATTATTTATAACTTGAAGCAGTGGCTTTTCTTTTATCAAGGCAACACCAAAGTACATTAATCAAGCGTACAATAAATGATGACAGTTTGTTGTTTCATCTAAATGAAAAAATTAGGTCCATCTGTTCGTGTTCAAACCTAGAATCAAATCTTGGCAGTTATATGTGCTAATGAAAGCTATTATAATATTTTTGTGCATTCTCTGCATAAGATTCCATGAAAATAAATACTCCTAAGATTTAACAGGCAATCTTACGCAAGGCCCATGTGAGGTCGCTAAATAGAGCGCATATGTGGAATCTGAGTATGACTTCCATAATATTATAACATGTAGTTTATTTCAACACCATTCATTTACAGTCTAATTCTACAGTTCTGTTCAGTGCCTCAGTTCCGTCACTCTGCATGTGAGAAGCAATCCACTTGCACACAGGCCATTGTAGGTCTAGAGATTCCACATCTTGGGTTAAGATGGTAGAACACTGTTCTAAAATTTACAAATAATTTCTAAAAGCTCTGGCCACCACAGTGCTCATGAATGGTTGGTGTATTTCTAGTGCAACCCTTCTGATGACACACGGCTTAGTTTGGAGGTGTAGCATCAGTGTATCAACTAGATCTCCCTTATCCTCATGCTCACTGAATCCTTCAAGTAACTCTTAATGGATCTGTGATACGCAACTTCTGCAAAAGCACCAGTGACTCCTCCACCAAACATACTTATCCACATGCCTACCAATTTCTCTCTTTTTTTGTTTCTTTTTCAGTTTGCCCAGTAAAGCCAAACTTAATGGTCTGTAGTTTTGCTGAGTCCCCTAGAGTCCTTAGTAAATCAGCATCACATTCTAGCTTCAATTCCTCTGAAGCTTTTTTATTCAGGAGAACAAACACCTGATAACATTTCAGCAGTTTCATATTTGAATTCCTTTAAAATTTCTGGGTGAATGCCATCTGGTCCTAATACCTGGTTGCATAGTCATTTAATGGATTTGCTCTACAACTTACACATTCTGACATAACAGTTCAAGACCATTCTTCAACTATCCTCATATAGAAAAAAGTTACAGGAAACAGCCATAAGGAATTACCTTATGATGGTTGGGGAAAGAAAAAATGACTTTTGATATCCATCAACATGGATAAAAAAAAATAGATAGCCTTTGGAGGTTACTGGAATGATTTTCTCAGTTCATTAAAAAACTCTGTTTCCATTAAAATCAGTAGCATAATTCCTACTAACTGCTGTGGAACAAAGAGTGTACGTGCCTTTGTCTGACATTTCAGAATATTATATGAATCCAGACCATATTAGCTTTATTGATAACAAAACACTGGTGTATATTTGATGAAAAAGGTCTAGTTTATGTACACCAAGCAAAACTCAGTAGCTATTACCATTATCATCTATGCAAAACATACATTGTTTGATTCTTAGGGTTTTTTAATTCTTTAATAATTACTTAATAACTAATTCATTGAAATTAATACTGAATGTTAATTCAACCACTCTAGCCAAAATATAAAGTACCAAAATGCCAGTTAAAACAAAATTCTAATCGTTCACCGTAAGAAAAGACATAAATTTAATTATTTAGTGTGACCTGACTACAAGACAAGCTGTTAATGTTTTAAGCCTTACCTGGAAAATCTTCATTTATGTTGTCCATTTTTCTAATACAACATCATAAAGTACACCAGCTTCAACCAGCAACACATTCAGTTGCCCTGGCATATGGCCTGCTATAGGGTGAATACCAAACATAGAAAACAAGAAAAAGAAGGCGGTGGTGGTGATGTTCAACTGTGAACTGAAAAAAAAACCAGTGTAAAAGCAGTCTGGTTCCAAAGCAGTATTTGTGTACCAGATGCAGAAAGAGAACCAAAGAAATATGCCTAAAAGTACATCCTGAGGAACAGCATCTAACAGATTATTATAATGAGAGGGCAGGAGGGAGAGGGCAGGAGGGAGAGGGCAGGAGGGAGAGGGCAGGAGGGAGAGGGCAGGAGGGAGAGGGCAGGAGGGAGAGGGCAGGAGGGAGAGGGCAGGAGGGAGAGGGCAGGAGGGCAGAAGCTGAAGTAAAGAACTTCTTTACATTGTCCTCTATCCTTCAAAAATTACCTCAGAAGTTCCTTCGTGAAATTATTTAACACACTGTTTACTTCTTTTTTTTTAAATGAAACTACTACATTTTCTGTGACTAGCGTATTTAAATAACATAACATAGCAGGTCAGCTCCTTAGCTGGGGTAATTTGCCTTCCCTCTGTTGAAATTAGATTCAGTTATATATTGATGAAAGCACACATGGCAGGTACTGCTAGCTGAGGATCAGGAGTATTATTACAACGTAGCTGATTTTTTTCTTTGTTCATTAAGCATTTTTACCATGTCAGCAATGGGATATTGGGCTTTGGCTGCACAACGGCCCCAACCTAAACCTTCAGAAATGTTATGGTTATGCAAAAGCAGCACCTCATTCCACCTAAAGCACTACATAGCACTCCAGGAACAAACATGTTTCTCTGATTTATCAACTTAAGAATCTTGTCCATCACTTAAGAAACCAACAAAATTCATCTGCTGCAGGCAGATGACATAGAGGGCATGTGAGAGCAAACTATGCTGTAAAGGATAGTTTAATCCAAAGCCTAAAATCTTTGTGTCTAGAGCAGGGTTTTTTTTGTTTGTTTGTTTGTTTGAAGTGAACTGAAAAAGTTTTAGGTACTGGCTGGCATCAGTTTCCCTAGAGAACCACACTGCACACAGTATCTCTGCCCAGGGCTGGCTATGGCCCCCCTGAAACTGACAGCTGGAGAGGGCAAGGATGTTAAAACATTTAGTGTTAAAACACCTTGTCTTGTAGTCAAGCCATACTAAATAATTTTATTTATGCCTTTCTTATGCTAAATAACTACAGTTTTGTTCTAAGAGACCTCCAAGTGGCTGAGGTGCATTAACCAAAGGAACTATAGTATACTGCTACATAGAGAAGAGTCTTGAAGTTTAAGAAGACTGCAGGCCTGCTTTGAGCAAAGGGCCAAATAAAAGCAGTCGAAGACAGAAAAATATCTGTTCTTCCTTGAGCTTCTAAGAATTCCTAAAATGCAAGTATAGTGGCAAAAAAATTACAACATCAGATATACCTGTGCAAGCAGATTAGCCTCATTTACAGCTATGAAGCTACACCTATTTCAAATCACTGTTTATGAAAAGTAGAGACATCATCTTGCCTTTCCAGATGGAGTTTACAGGACAGCAAGTCAGAAACATTTTAAGATAGTCAGCTGAAAAGATTTGACATAGAGTCTCTCACAGACAATAAAAATGAGAACTCGCAGTACTATTTCTACCTCATAAACCTTCCTTTCTGAGCTATCATCTCTATTTTTGCTTAGAGCAAAATCAGATAGTTTGATTCCTGTCCTCTAAGTTGGGTCCAGTGTTGCAGAGCAGCTCTGAAACAGATGATGAAGCAGTGAAGAATTCTTAATTGAAGGAAATATGGCCAGTGCAAGGGGGTACAAAGATCTGAAAGGGTGTTGCTGAAACTACCAAATTCCCCACCTGTCAACAGTGGCCTTTGGAGGTCCTGGTTTAATGGTTGGCAGCCTCAGCAGGAGGAGAATGGCCTAGAGGCAGTGTAGAGCCACTTTTGTTCTTCTTCCTCAGTCTGAACATGTTACAGATCATATACATCTCTGGAGAAATGATCACAGCTGTTAGGGCCTTCCTTATGCATACAGTGTGGAATATATTATGAATGATTTGCCATGCTCACAAACTTAGGACTTGCACAGCAATAAATCCAAAAAAGACAACTAAGTGAGTGAAAATTAAAACCACAAATAATTAACATCACAAACATTGATGTTTTTCATATATTTAACACTGCAGTGCTCTATTCAGAATTCTCAATTTTGTTGCGAATAAAACCTCTGATCCTATTAAAAATGATTTCTTTAATCTTCAGGGGAAGAGTACATAAACATCGTGACCAATAGCAAATTTCTAGGACTTTGAGTGTTTTGTGTTGGATTTTTTAATGTGACTATACAAAAACAACAGCACTTAACGTTTCTCTCTACAATAGCCTGTTTTACTGGGGGAGGCACTTTGGCAGTTCTCTTGCTTTTTCTCCATATCATCCCCTCTCCTTTCAGAGGCCCCTCATCACGATGACCCATCCATTTGGCTAAGGGCTGCATGCAGCTGCATCTGAAAGAAGCCAACTGTATTCTTGGGTCAGCTGGAGAAATTTGCTTGATTATAATTATAGGTATATACAGTGCTTCTAACTCCTGTAACTTAGGGGAGAGAAGATCTAGGCCCATATTCAGGTTCCAGCTGAGCTGCAAAACAGACCAGCTGGCTAAATGACAAATGATCAGTAGCTTCAGGCAATGCAGTATACAACAACTATTTTATTTAAGGATTTTCTCCTGCATATTTGGAATGGTCTTTTGTTCACACACCTTCATAAAATACAGTAACTTTTTGTGGACTATTATAATGAAAGAAGATTGACTAACTGGCACATTTCAACTCACTGGCTCTGCTGGCCTGCAGATCTGAGATGTGTGAAAACGGAATGTTTCCTGATCACAGTAAATGTTTTATACATATAGCTATCCTACAGAACTTAAAATCACCTAATACATCATGACACTGAAACTTTTTTGTTATTGTTGCAAATTGTAATTGAATACTGGCCAAGACTTGCCATTCTTAGTGAAATATCTTATCAGACTCAACAGATGATTAGCCTGAATAAATCTTGACAGTGTTGGGCCACTCATTTTTAGGACATGAAAAGCAAGAGTTTTTTTGGGAGGTTGTTTTTTTCTTTTTTTGTATGAGATTTAACAAGAAAAGGGAAACCCAATGAATAACTTCAGTAACTTCACCTCCTGCTTCTTTGCTATAAGACAATACCATTCAAAGTTGTAAAATCCATTTAAGTTCTGTGCCCAAGGACTTTGTATTTCCACCATCCCCAGTTTTAGCCTTAAGGCCTTCATTATTTTTTCAGATGAGAAGAAAAACTCCCAGCAGAGTTCATAGAAGATCTAAAGTGAGGCACTTATTCTTTAGGACCTAACAGTCATAACAAGCAGGTCTGACTTCCATTGTAGCAGGAACATACAGCAAGTGTAAATCCTCAAAATTCCAGGAAAATGACAAATGGCATAAAACTGATGAAATTAAAATTGGTGTCTACCTAGGCCTAGGCTCATGTTGAAACCTTTTCCCTCTATGTTATATCATTACAAAACAGGCTGAGGATCGTAATACTGCCAACATGTATGCTACATTATGAAGTGTGATATTTCTAGTTAACCAAGGTTTTTCATTAGATCTATAACATTAATTATGGTTGTAATTCACTATATTGGGAAACATTCAATTCTCACTAATGCCACATGCATCCAGGATGCTACCAAATGGATTCACTGGTGACAAGTTGGCATTTTGCATTCACTATAGCAAATCACAAAAATGGTATACTTTCTGAGTACATCTGAACAAAAGGTTTAATTGCAAACATGTCAGAAGAAAAAACACATACAGTTCTTGCATTTTGTATTCAAATATTTGTCATAACCTCATTTTTAGCTTATATTATATTTTTAATTTCCCTATTGCAAGATTTTTAGTCTTTTTCTTGCATGTTTGTATAAAGCCTAGCACAAAATTGCTACTTCACTACAATAATAATAATTGTCACAGGTATGCAACGGACATGAAAGCAAAATCTCTGCCCTGAGACACTTAAAATCAAGGATAAAAGTTAGTTGCAAAGAAAGAGAGCAAAAGTAAAATTGGCAAGGTGAAGTTGGGCAATGCTTTCATAGCATACACTCAGGTAGTTTGCATGTAATTGACTCAGCAGGCTTAGGTTTTCAAAACAGATTCCAATGTAAAGAGAAATCCTATTCTGCTGGAAAGCCCAGGATGCTCCAGCTTTCAAGAAGCATATCCATAGGAACAGATATGATTAGGCATGAAGTTGACTAATAACTGCATAGAGCTGTAGTCATGGGCAAAGCCCAGAGGAAAATGCGTGCTAACATTAAATGAGGAGAGGAGGAGCTATTTAACAATTTTAATATCTGTGCAACAACTATAAATTTAATAGTGAATTGCATAGACTCAGAGGAAGTGGAAACAATAGTTACATATGATTGAAGTGATGGTGAAAAGTGAACTATGCTGAATGTTATGCAAGATCCAAGGTAGCCTGAAAAGCCTACTATGGAGTAAATAAACAACAAATATCTGAACTCTCAGTCAAGATAATGATGATAGAATTAGCCTCCTTTATCATTTCAAGAGCTTGGTCTAATCCAATTTCAGTGTGAGTTCCAACAATTTCCATAGGTTTCCCTCTAGCTGTAGATTATGTACCATATCCACCCAAAATGATATTTGGCAAAGATCTGTTCATGGCCTAAATGTGAATGTATTAAATAAGCATATTGGTCAAAACAACAGTCCTGATTCCATTAAAAGAATCCCAAAATAAATAGCTTATTTGCTGTAAATTCCCATGTAGTTTGTTTGGGAAGGCAGACTGCATTATTCTTCAGCTCATTAAAGTTTACTTTAACAAGCTCTGAAGCTGATACAGCAATGGTTCAACAGTTCAATATTCTATTGCTTTCTTTTTGGAAAGCTTCAGCATCCCACTTGGCATAAAAAATGACACAATTTAACACGGATTTTCAGACACGTCTTTCAGAAAACCTTGTTTTTCAGCCATTTTTAAACAATTCTTCCTCTCCTCCCCAGAATACTTTAACATTTTTTGCTAGTGAAACAAAGATGTTCTTTGTTTAAATAACATCTCCCCTCTTGCTTGTTATGGAACAGCACATTTACTCAAAGTTAGCTGCTGGGCGAGATATTTCAGTGAAGACTGTTTAGTCTTTTTTTAAAAAACATTCACTTACATTTCTGGATTTGCAGGGAAATCACAATGCTGCTTGCTTCTTTTTCTAGTTGTTTTTTGAAAAGTTCAAATGCCAGATTTAGTGTACTAGGAACTGTCTACATACAGAGTGGCTCTACTCAGGTAAAGCTGTGCAAGCTCTCCCCTACCATATGACCATCATCCTGACCTGAAAGAATCAGCTCTCTCAAGGACAGCAGCTTAATCTCTGTGCCCACCTGAATGCCAGTCAATGCCCACTCTGCCACATTTGTGACCAGCAGAAACTGAATTTTAGTGTGTTTACACTGTACAGTGAAGAGCCATGTGGAAGTGCTTGAGCTAAGGGTAAAGGAGCTACTAAAGCGTAGGGTAAAATGGGGAAGTGCAGTCCTAGCAAACATACATTGCTTTCAATCCTCAAGTTGGCTAAGTCATCTCTACACAACTCTGCATTGGGCAGCTCAGACATTCTGAGATTTTAGCTACTCTTGGCATTTAAGCAGTTCATTTGCCAAATTCTGTTCCTAGAAACCCAGCAGACATTCATCCAGTTGCGCTAACTTTTCATTATTTATTACCATTATGAGCAAAATTCTAATTGGGAGCCAAACTAGTCATCCAGTTTCCTGCAGCATCTTATTATCAAAAGTTTCCAAAGTAGATGCTTTAGACTCATTTCACACAAAAGGGGCCAAACTAGTGATGTTTCTATCTTACTCCATACAATGTATGACAGGATAGCTCCAGCGGAACCAGTCAAGGCACCCACAATTGTCACCAGATTGTTGTAAAGAAGAAATCCTTCTGCACACGAGGCCCAGCCAGAGTAGCTGATCAATCAACATCAATTCCTGCAATTTAATAAACACCGTAAAATGGAAAGAAAAATGAAATTCATATTTCAAGAAATGATATAATTCCTAAAATATTAAGTAAGAGCTAAAACAAAAGGAAACAAAAATTAAAGTAGCCAGTTAGCAGAAGATGATTACCCATTATATTATTTATGCATTTTGGGTTTGGTCATGTGAGCAGATACACCTTTAGAAGTTTTAGTAAAAGCTTATTACAGACATAAGAGGAGCTGAAATCATTTGTTATTTTTCAGGATGAGACCCTTACTCTCTCTTATTTCTTTCCAAAACTAGCCCATAGTTACAGCAATGCCTAGGATTACATATACATATCACTAGATAAACATCCATGGCTTATTTTACAGCACTGCTGCTGGCTAAAAAGTTTTGGATCTCTGCAGTGTGGTTTGTGGGATCCTGCAGGGTCTTGCAGACTTGTTATGGAATTTCTATAGGGCTAGATAAACATTCTGCAGAGTGCTTTGTTGATTCCTCATAATTTATGCCAAATTTTTCAGCTAATATGCAAGACTCCATTGTGGCTAGTATTCAGCAAGTGCTGAATGTGCGTGCAAGAACCTTACATTACTTGTATTTGCAATGCAGAGGTTCAAGAAGTGCTCTCTTGATATTCTCACCATAATTGAGGAGAGACCTGTAACACCAAAAAGGCTCACTAAACCAGTGTTGTAGCTTGGATCCAACATAAAAGGTATCATACGACCCAAGGATGCTATCAACGAACCAACATTCAAGTAGTCGGAGCCAGACAGAGGAAATGCTGCTGAGTTCAGTATATCTGGAAGCAGGCATGGCTGCTCTAACACTGTATTGACTTTACTACTAAAACATTTTTACTGCTAAAGCACTGGAAATTAAGACAAGCTACAGATACAGAAACAAAATACTGAAGATATTGGTCCCAAGAGGATTAATTGAGCCGTAACACAGATCCGCCCTTTGCAGATCCAAGAAAACTATGAAGGAATTTTATTTTGAAGGAGTTTTCAGAAACAGAAGCACTCCAGTTCCAAGTACTCCATGATTTCTTCTGCTTCATCTTTATCAGTTGGGGTAAAACAAATGCAGTTTCTCATGATATATGAGTACATTGCAGTAGCAAATAGGGAGCAGTAATTATGTGGAGCATGAAGCTTTAGTAGCTGTCTATTAACACAGTAGGAAATAATCAATGCATAGGGACCTAGGAGGTCTCTTACTACAATTTCTCTAGCCACTCTTTGTTCACATAAGAATCTTAGTCCAAAGGCTCTATGTCCAAAGTGCAAGTCAGACTTCTAGTCAAACATCTCTCTCTAGCAAATCCAGCAAAAACAACCTTGAAGACTAACGTCAACATCTCTCCCAATCAACACCAAAACTAAAGTCACTAACCTCTTCCTTGGTTACCAGTCCTGCTAAGTTTGTTAAACTAAGTTGCATAAGGCTACTTTTTCTTTTTTTTTTTTTCTTTTTTTCTTTTTTTTTTTTTTTTTTTGTAGGAACCAAGAGAATCAGCCTGCACATCCTCCTAGAATTCAACTGCATTTTTGGGACCCAAAACCAAAAAGGGACTTTAGGAAGCTTCATCTTAAAATGCATACGACAGAGCAAAGTAAAGAGCACCCTGTAGTTCTCCATAAGCCAGTAAAGAACCACTGAAAGTTACAGCCCCAATATAAGTCCCCAGATACACCACAGTTTTGAGAACACATGCAGAAGGGCAAACATCAAGGTGCGGATATTCAGTCATGTACTCAGCAATACACGTAAGAACTCCTGCCAAGCCAACCAGACTGTGAAATGCAGCTACAAGCTGAAGAAGATCAGAGATTTCACTTTGTTTCACAATGGTAAGACCTACAAAATGAGATGGTTTAGATCCAAGATAAAATATTATATTGTATTTCATACTCAAAGCATAAACAGATGGTTAAGCAAGAAAGGACATTTAGTTTTTAATGTTGTTTTCCTTTTTGCACAATAAAATAGAAATATAACAGTTATAGCATATTTTAACCTAATTTAAGTCTTTTCCAAAAATACATTGCTAGAACATTTTGGGATGACAGCTTGTAAGAAACAGAGCCAGAATAGTGCTTTTGAAGCCATAGTTTCTTATGTATTGGAGAGAGTTGTGCGAATGCACCCATCACAGTTTTCGAACACGTTTTGCCTATAGGGAACCAAGGCAGGCAAAATGTCTCTGGAGGCATTAGAAGACAATGCCACAATTGAAGTGACAAACTGGCAAAAAAGTAATGCCTTCTCCCCTTCTATCTTACAAAGTTTCAATCACATATGTGTGTTGGAACACATACCTTTAAGAATTTCTATCAGCCTCCTTAGTGCCAGAAACAAAACCTGCCTTAGATGATCAACATTAGAACTGAATGAAAACTTTCAAATATTTCTTTCTCCACAAACTAATAAATTCAAATTCAAGATCAGCTGAGATAATTGGTGGATTCATTACAATAAAATTGTTTCAACTGAGAAAAATAACTGGAAAGTTCCAAAAATGTCTAACCATTTTAGTGCTTTTGAAATAACACCAATTTTTCATTTCAGAACATGTGAATTGACCAAACTTAAGATATTTATGACCAATTAACGTATCTGTCACCCCAGCTTATACTCTCCCCTTAGTTAAGGGTGACACCTTTAGGAATTCATCTGCTTTCATAATATATTTTCCTATCCTCCCATAAGAAGTAAATTAATAACCCTTAAAGAAGATGCCACGAACTGAGCACATATAGCTCATAAGAAATACCTACCCTTGGGCGACCTGGAGCCATGGCTGTAGACATCTGTGCAAGCACTTCTAGTGAGGTTTTCAGTGTTCCAGTGTTGATGCTAAACCTCCAGCAACCCCAATCACACCAAGGGCATTTCCAAGCCTAGAAATGTTCTGACTAGAGAACCCTGCCAGCATACCTACACAGCAAAGACTTGAGCCCAAATACATCATCTGGAAAAACAACCAAAAAGGAAACGTGAAGCATAGTTGTGCTTCAAGCTTTATTCCCTATAAAGGAATATAAAGGTATTGAAAGGTTTATAGGATCTCCAAGAAGACTGAGAAGTGTTAGCTTATCTTTAAAGATAAGGAAGATTTCCTGTTTATTTATTAGTACAAGTGAGTATCTTTATCTGATAATGAAACTTCCCCACGTTCTCCCTTTCCCATTTTCTGGTTTCTACATTTCTTTGAGACCGATCCACCAAGCAACCACGAAACTTATGAAGCATCTCAACTACTCAGTTCCAGAATTCACTGATATATATTGGAATACATATTTTCGATTATCATAAACACTGACATATTGTTTTCCAGTATTAGTCTACAATGCCACAATGCTTTATTCTCTATTGTTTTCAGAATTAGTTCTTAATACTCTGTCCCAAGAGAAAAATACTTATTGCATTAGTTCAAGCTTAAAGATACTACACCTTTGCTAGATTAGCCCTGCGCTAGACAAATTTAAAACCATTTTAGCCATTAGATTCTTTGTGGATGGGAGAGGTATATTTTACTAGCTAAATATAAAGATTTGATTCTCTCGTATTTTGATTTTTTAATGTTTTCATATAAACGATGCTCTGAAATACTTACATGACTTACATGATTTAGTAAACATGCAGTCTTCTTTCTTATATTTGAAAAGCATATGGTGACTTTATTTTAAATAATAAATTTTCTTTTAATCTGCATCGCTGAATGAATTGAAAGTATCATCCAAAATAATGTAGTCACAAAAATCCATGATGCATGCATCATAACTAACAGACAAATATAGCCATTTTACAACATCCCTGAAACATCCAGAAAGGCCATTGAAGATCACATGTTAGCTGATATCTTCAAGAAATATTCATGCACTTTTCAGAAGTCTAAGTCCACAGACTTAAGTCTAACAGAAGCAGAGCTGTTATATAATATTAATGACACTGAGATGGAGCAGTTTTATAGATATTGTGTCTTGAGGAGCTTTGGAGTTAAATAGAATAGCCATATGACTACACTGATGTGGCTTATATTATAGCTTGTGGAAAATAAACAAACAAGAAGCAACATAACAGCTTCCCAGAACACACGTATTCAAGTACTCATTTGTAAGACAACTGGCAAAACTATTAGCTGCAATGACCTTATGCAGCACAATTTTGACCTAGTGTTTATTTAATTATTAACCTGGTCCTCACAATGAATCCGGTCAAAATCTAAGTGTAAGGATGGGAAGGTGTTCTTTATTTGTATGTAGAATATAAACTGAAAACATCTGCTACTGTTTCCCATTCAGCCTGGGCCCTGCCACCCTCTGAGGCATTTATTACATATAAGATTTTATTGATCATACTATAGCTAGAGGGAAATGTATTACTCAGTTCTTTTGACACACATATGAGCTATTTTAGTATGTTAATTTAATATCATTTCAAAGAATGGGGTTCAAATGTAAAACTATTGTGAAACAACCTTTTGGAAAATAAGCTTTGTTACTATGTCTATTGACTGCCGTGTGACCTTCTGATAAGTTCCAGGACATTTATCAGATTTCTCTGCAGTGATGGTTTCATTTAAAGCACTTTAAAGAATTAATGAAATCTGACACCTCATTTCTTCCAGATTTTGGTGCTGAACACTTTTCTAGGATGTAGGAAGCCTTAAGGGCAGGTAAGAGAACCATTTCAGTTCTGATTACTATCAGATAGTTTTCTTCCCTAAAATACTTCCTTTCTCTCTCTTTGTTAAGGATAATTGCCAGTTAGATTCTACCTCTAACAAGAAATAGTTCAGATTTAATAAGTTTTGAACAATATTTATATATCTGAAAGTGAGTTAAAAAGAGAAAATAAAAATAGACATAGTCTCTCTCCTGAGGTACTTGCACACTAAACAGATCAGTACTCGTGCAAATGAACTAAGCTCCTTGATGAATGAGTTGCTGCCTTCTAGCAACAGACTGAATATTATGGTATTCAAAATGCAAAGCTGTTTACTCTTGTCTTTTCTCAAATGAAACATAGCACAGCCACAAAGAAATATGCTCAAATAAGGACAGTGGAATACAAAAAGCCTATAAAATTTCTCTGGCCTGAGGGATAAGCGATTCCATGATCTAATGAAGAGGGATAGCAAATATTTGCCCATATAAGTGAACGGTTTTGCTGGAGGGCCTGATTCTGTAAATACCACTCATTCCTCAGTGCTTATAGCATTAATATTACAGCCGGAATCAGGCCATTTGCTTGCTGGTATCACTAGTTTTGCTAGTCAAGACCATCCTGCTAGCTTTGGATTACTAACTTAACTACTGAAGGAAACCTGAATGTTGACTAAGCTGTTAAATGTTACATCCATGGGCAAAAGATATTAAGCCCACTGACAAAAGATATGTTATGTCCACCAGCAAGAGATATGTACAATATCCTCCTACAAATACTGCTCCAGGGAGGAGGTAGAGATAATTATATTCTGGAGGATCTGTAGGTCATTTGAACATATTCAACATTCTCTGTGTAATTAAGAAACCACTTCTTGGGGAAAATAATTTTAATTTGTAAGAATGACCAAGTAAAAACGCCTGTTTGTTCTTTTTCTCTGCACATCACTTTATGTTCAAACTGGTATAACTGTCATATTTTATACTCTTCAGTTTATTCCAATTGCAAATTCAATTCTCATACAGCTTCAAACCTTATCTTATTTTCATTTTAGCACTAGCACTTTCAATTTCATTAAAGATTTGTGCTCTTTTTAAATGGATTTCTTATTCTCTTTCCAAATCAGGCCTTCCTGATCTGTCTTGTTTCCTAAATTTCTGGCAAGGTTATGGTACTGTATATGGCATGATTGCTTAATTTTTTGTGTTCTGCTTAAATTGAACTTAATGTGTTCACTGCTTATGCTATTTCCTATATGAAGTTTATCAACGTCTATCCTTTTTTTCCCCAGAGTTATAGAATTTCATTCTAGATAATATGTTAACTAATTTATTGGCTTTTCCTGGTCTTCAGTTTAAGAACTCCCATATAATCTTTTTAAGGGCCAACAGGCTTTCATCTTCCATTAGATGGAGCCCATCCTCCTGTTGCAAGCTCCGTCTATTTGAGACATTTCCCAGTTCATAATAAATCTAAAGTGGTCTTTCTTACCTATGCATGTAGGCTTTATCCCTGTACATGGGCTTTGGGAGTATTTTAGAAAATGCTAGCATGATGGTTTTTCCTTTAGTCACTGAACAACTTAAATTTTGTCTCTAGTATCTCTCTTCCACCTTTATCATGTCACTGGTTGACCACAGGCTACTCCTCAGAACTCACTAAGAAACTGGCTAGCTTCCTCATGAGATCTGCTACATTTTCACCCACAAGCAAGTTCCTGTGAGCTCCTAACTGACATCACAAACCAATTGACTGATGTGACTGATAAACAGATGTCTCAGCACAACAGAAGTTTCCAGCTGGAAACCTTTCTGTGGAGTGGTAGTATCAGTGCAAAGGTGTGATGAAAGTCAAATATGAAAATGGGTTTTCACAGTTATTTGCAATGAGTCCTTCAAATCAGGTTTTACTTTACCCCTCTCCATTGTGCATATCTGTTCAAACATTTTTGTTGTAAGTTTGCTTGTGGACATCAAGTTGCTGACACAGTTACTTTTGTAATCCTCAATTTTCCACGCCTGAGTACTCAGTCATATGGACCAAAAGCCCATAATTACTTTTCACCTGAACATGGTGAACATAAAGAAGTCTTTAAAATTTCAGGGGTTGTCCTGGCAGTACAATACCTTTAAAAATCAGGTTACCGATTTTGATGCCCTATTATGGTCATAGAAACCTATTATTAGACATACTGAACTTCCTAAATAGGTATTCTATATTAAAAAAAAAAGTCAAATATCCTAGACAATGCTTTTTCAGAGCAAAGGTCTTGAATAGTAACTACAGACTTCTACAATCAAAACATTTAGATTCCTTACACAAAACTGCACACAAGCATTTTGTATTAAAAGAGCAAGTTATTCTGTCTAAAGTCCTATACAAAATTAAATTGGAATTAAAGTGCTTCTAGAGCCAAACTGAGGCCCACTGGCATTCAGCTTTGTTTGGAATAGAATGCAACTTTTTATGCTTATTCCATTGTAAGGCTGAAGTTTAAAGCTGAAAGCCCCAGGAAAAATTTCCTCTGCAAAATGCTCTACTCTGAGAAATTCACAGTTGACTCAGTAAGGATGCTCAAATTGTCATTCCCACATGCAGTTTTGTACATCTATATCATGGCAAATGCACACAGCATCTCAATGAGGCACCTAGACAACCTAGTTTCTTAGTTTTGCGTTAATGACCTTTGGAAAATTTCACCTACTAGTATCATCAACTGAAGAACACATTCATGGACTGACAGATGTGTGGCTAGACCTTCCAGGATTTCTATTCCACTGAGTACTTCTTTGTCCCAGCTTCCGACTGTGTCGCAAAAATATGCACAAATTTGCAAGGAGGGGGCACTTTACAGAACTCACAAGTATACGTTTCTGTACATGTATAACTGTTGAATAGAAGGCACAAACAGATATTCCCTATAAGATGTAGAGGGCAAAAAAAACATTGTTCACATGCAGTGCTGACTGATGACACCAATGTAGCTAGTGAAGCCAGAGTTTGAGGCAGAGAGGAAGGAAAATAAGATCCACCCGTTAAAAGCAGTTAGATCCACCCCTCAACAGCAGTAAGACCTAGGGAAAAAGAAAAGTCACAGATTATTAGCCCTCAGTCCTAGGGCTGAGGGGGAAGAGATGCTTCATTTGGTAGATAATACATTTTCCTACTCTTCCTTTTTCAATCTTGTCCGATTTTCTTGTGGAACACCTGAAAGGAGAACCTAGCCACACAGTCAAGCTAGTAGGAACAGTTGCATAAGCATTCAAAGCTGGAACATTTGGCCTGTATTCACTGCTTTTTCAACCATTTCATCGCTCATTCCTTACAGTTTTTTGCCTCAGATGCCTTCCATATTTGTCCTTCTTAACCTCTTTTCTTCTGATATGTTCCCATCGTGCTTGTTCCCAACAGTATCCAGTGCCCCTTCCCTCTTCTTTTCATTTATTGGAAAACCCTCCTCCTCCTCCAAAGAAAACAAAAAACAAAACAAACAAAGCCCCTCTTACCTCTTTCCCTAAAATTACAGAATGTGCTGAAATCTGACCACCATCAGTTGGCTCATGTTGTGTGCAGTCCCTCTTACTAGGTTGCCATGTAGGAGAGCAAGGGATTTCTTCAACTGGGTGTTTTTACAGGGCTTTACAAACCTGGCCCCACTCTTAGCTGGTCCTTATACTCTATCATAAGAGCAATTTTAGCTGTGACCAAGGTTAACAGAAATTTCAGGTTATGCCAAACTAAGAAAGTACAATAAAATAGACACAACATGACTTTTATATTATTTGCATAGGAGTACAAAATGCACTAAATGCTTTATTGCACCTGAAAATACATGGTCTCTGCCATAATGAAGAAGCTATCTTGTACTTGACTTCCCAGTTTAATAGGGAAATATGGAACTGCTCTCCCTGAAGAAGATAAAGATTACTCTGACAAATTCAACCCTTGCCAAAGGATTGCAGGTACAAAGCATATTTTAAATGTGAAAGCACAGTTCTCAGCTGGAACTGCATTAGCTGTACCTAGCTCTTCACTTGCAAGGGGAATTCTGCACTCCTAATCATAGGAATACAGACTAAACTTGTTTCTATTTGCATTCTCCTTTTTCCGTATCCAGACCATACATAAACAGGTCCTATACAGATCAAAACAAAGCAAAGGATGTAGAAACAAAAACAGACTAACACATACCTGAGGTGACACTGACATTTTCTCAGCATGTCTTCTCATTATTCTCATTAATTTTGTTAGACATTTTCTTCCCTGGTCCTAATAGCTCTCACAGAAATACACGTTTTTATTATAGGGACAATAGATATAGACATAAAGCCAATGTTCATATTTTGGCATCCCTATACTTAAAAGAAATGATTATTATACAATCCTTTGGTTGCCAGTAAGATTTCTGTGTAGGAATATGCATCATGGATCTAAGTAAAGATGAAAAGTAGAATTGTTTATTGCCTGGTGTAAGAGTTTTGAGGCAGGAACTCCTAAATTCTAATCTTATTTATAATTCAGTTTGGGTAAGTCATTAACCTCTTTCTGTCTCTACCTCCTTGTCTGTAAAGTCCCTCCTAATGAAAATGAACCCAAGTCTGTCATAATGAAGCACACAAGAGAAGAAAGAAGCAGAGAGTACATTTACCAGAAACTGCATTTGTTACTGACACAGGAGGCAAATGGAAGGTAGGTATGACTCCCCAGACAGTGTGATAAGCAACTATTCCAGCAAGATGAGATGTGGTCACCATTTCAGTAAAAGCAGCATTAGGAGGAAAAAAACCCTGTCCTAAAACACCTGCCAAGCCTATAAAGAAAAGTAAACACTCAGGATAATAAAAAAGCAATTTTTTTGAATTAATCATAAACTAAAACCAGACTTAGAACCCAAGCCCTACTTCCAATGAGGCTGTGTCACTTGACACCCATGGCAGCAGAAGGTATTCCCTGCACATTCTTAACATGCGTATCTTTTATACCTTGTTTTTGCCAGAAAACTATTCTTGTCTGGAGTTATATTATCTTTGTCAACCTGGGGATGAAATGGGAACCCCAGGGTCCTCCAGATGCATAAAAGGACTGGCAGCAAACTCTCTTAAATAAAAAATGTTCCACTTGGGCAAATATGGAGAAATAGTTCATTGAAAAAAACAAAATGAAGTATGTCATAAATTCCCCTGTGACTTCTCACAACCTTTACTGCTTTAGTAGGAATACAGACCACAGTGTAGCATCTGAACGTTATTAAAAGATGCAGACCACACAAAGAGTTCAACAATACTTCCTTGGGAGAAACTATTATTGCTCCCAGTACTAGTCTCTTTGACCATATGTGTTGGGGATTTAAGAAAATGTTTTTCCCACTTTAGGAAAAGACTAGATCATTTCATTAATCCAAGATAATATGGTATTTGACTCAGAGACACATTTTGTCATCACTTGCACAATGTCTTATTAAATATATCCAAGTAAACTCTGAGCAAATCAATGTACCAATATGAATCTCTCCAATCAAGACAAAACCCAATGTAGGAAGGATATCAGAATCTGGCTCTTAGAGCTCATGGGAGAGTAATTTTTGGCGAGACTAGCGTTTTAGCAAGTCTTTATCAAAACATTAAAACTTGCATAGAAATTGCCCAACATTAATCAAAAAAACAGATCTTCAAACTAGGATATTAAAAGGATGGTAATCTGGACAGAACATTCTAAAGTCAATATCCCTGTGAGAAGAATAAGGAAGGTCTTTCAATTGCTCTGCAAACCTAGGTTATAGAATGGTTCACTAACTGGAACAGACTTCTCTTTCTTCATTCCCAACTTTCTGTATCACCAAAACATTGCTTTCCTTGAACCAATAGATATTTATACATATTTAGCTTGGACAAGAGCTTAGAAGGCCATGAACCCTTGAAAAACTATGCTAAATCTCTCCCCTTCTGTTATCATTTGTATTAAGAATTATTCTTCTTTCATTCTATCATCATTATTTTCAAAGATAGTTAATATAAAGAGCATAGAGATCTTGTTTATGAGAAAAATATTATTCAACATAATCAAAACCTTGCTGTCTGATTGATTTTCCATTCCATATACAAATTTCAACACAGATAATGACATCTGGAGTTATGCAGTATATACAGGCCCTGATCCAAAAGCTTTTGAGAATAGTCTATCTATTAATTTTAACTGGCCCGGGATTGGGTCCCTAACCTATATCATATTGGGTATTTATTACACATATAATTAATATCAGAACAACTTTCTTGGTAACAAAAGGTATACAATGATTCACTTAAAATCCTGAAAAATTGAATTTTTAGCCTTTCATTCAATTGGAAATCAACATGATATATCAGCAACCCACTGCCTGGGTTGCTATGTTTTAGAGTTAAGCCACTGCGTGCACTCCCTTTCAGAAGCTAACTTTATCTTTGTATGATTATTTCTAGCATTGATCATCATTTAAATGCCAAACTGATTATAATAAATACAGATTAAATAAATTTGCTTGTACCTTTTGTATAAATTCCAGCTGTGGTCATGGTCTACCTAAATGGTGAGCCTGTGACTTCCTTCTCTCCTTCCAGTTCTTGCACTTTTTTTTTTTGTTTGTTTAAACAGGAGTAGAAGATGGTGCTGCTTTTGGTAAAAGTCGTGGAAATCAGACCCTACTGTCCTGTTATAGAACAAAACAATCATTATGATGGAATCTTACATTATCTTGTTTTTCATCATTTTATGGACTGACCCTTCATCCAAAGTTCTGGCACAGTTACTCATCAATCCTTCTGAAATTAGTGGGATTACTCACATAAGTAAATAGAATAGGATTTGATCTTTACCTTATACTTACAGTGATAATCTTGGTCTCTAAAACAGCACTGATCATTGCATTAGATCAGTTGTGAAAACCATGTTTATGTTCTTACTGCACAGAATTTGGCTCAGTATATTTCAGATGTCATATACTTGACATTTTGAATCACAGGAAAAGGGGAAAAAAAGAAAGAAAAAAGATTAAACAAGAAAATCGAAATCCTGAACTACTTCTCTTAAAAGCTGAATGTGAGTATGTTTCTCCTTTCAAAACACTTTCTTAGCTAACTAGTAATTCCAGTCTGCCAATATTTAATTACTGAGCATGACTGTACTTCGGTTTAACACTACCTGCGCGCAGATACGGATTCTTGTCAATCTTCAGTTCACCATGGCAACTGAAATTATACTTCCCTCTTTATTACATCCAAGATAAACATAACCGAAAAAGAATCAGTTTATCTAAAGAAACTTCTTGCGTATGGAAAAATTGCAGTCAACATACAAGTAATCTCAGTTTTCACAGATTTTAAGGCTGCCTCCCAATTTAACTGCATATCCAGTTCCTTTTCTCTTCCCCGGGGCGAGAGGCCAAAGGATGTATGAAGGTACAAGGACTGTTACTACTACAACAGAGATTATCAGGCCATATCCTGCACAATGTCATATCAGAGTTGAAATCTGTTTCACATTCTGAGGCCAAACCCCTGCTAGCTTCAGTAGGAAACTACTGTGTCTTTATAACTGACAGTGCTCTTTCTTTCCTGCTCTTGACACAAGGACGTTGTAAGAGTACTGTGAAACCATTTGACCTTTGCAGTGCTAGCACTAATTGAAGTCTGAGTACCACACACAGCTTACCTATTGCTACTTGTCATGGCAGCTTTGTTCAGTACATACTGACTTGACTCCACACACTTTATCTGGTTCTTTAAGTCATATTTCCTAAAGCACAGTTCAGTGACTTAGCAGATGAACCTATTCTCAGTAATATATCCTTCTTCAAAAATTACAAGTTCCATGCACAGCATTGATTTTACAATACAAAAATATTTATTAATCTCTTTTTGTCCAATTTCAGTGCTCTAAACATGTAAGAAATTCACTTCACTACATTATCTTGAAGGCACTGAATGATACGTTTCCTTGGAGTGGCTAAACTCACTAACAGAAACACTGGTGTCTTTCATAAAGCACATTTTAGACAATTTTATTGAAAACATTTAAGTGGCATTGAAACTCACCTTCATTATCAAGATGTTATTGGAATAAATGCTACTGGCTTGAGTAGCCATTCTACTTGGCAAGTCTGTGTAACCCATGTTCACCACACCCTGATGAGAAAGAAAAATAAATAGCTTTCAAAGCTTTCATGTATTATATCTTGGAAACTTTTCACATGTTCTCCACAGATCTAATGCCTGTTTTATACATGGTAGTAAATCAAATTTGCATATTACTGCAGACATGGCTTACCAAAGCTTTGTTTTACAAGCTAAGGGTTCTGCTTAAAACTAATAGCTTACTCTGATGCATGACCAGAGAAAGTCAGCAATTTTGTCAGGAAGCCAGAGACTGAACAAGCTGGGAGGCCAGTCAGGAAACTGGCTACAAAACCATATGGTGCTTATTTTTCAGAATAAGAAGTCAACTACTTCAAATTTGAAAACACCTCATGGTCGTCTGATAAGAATCACATTGCACAATGTGTTTCATGGGTTAATTGCACTCCAGTCAATTCCAAGGAAGAAGATATAGATACCTTCATTCTTTGCAAGTGTATCTGAATGAAGATCATGTTTCTTTAACATCCTTTCATATTATTAAGAATGCACACCATTAAAAAAAAAAAAATTCTAACTCCATACTCTGAAAACAACATATATTGAATTCTGATCTTGAACACTGCCCTAAATTATTGTTTCTTCCTTCAATTTTATCATTCCAGGCTAGCCATCTGGACATTGCAGCTGCCAGTTCATCCCATGTGGAGCCACAGGTGCTGGCTTCAATGCACATCCAGGAGTAAGTCATGACTTGATAGTCAAGTATGGCAGCCACAGAAGAAGTCAATAAGATCAATAAGGTAAAATTGCAACACTTTTAGCTGAACTGTTCTGTTCATCTGGCATTCCAGAACAGGCCACTGTACACCTCTGCTCTTGGGAAGAAAACAGGTGAAGGCTGCAAGGATTCTGCTATTACTTTATGCCCCAGTCCCAAGTGTTCCTGTAAAATTCCACCCTACTATAATGTATGAGCATGGTTCCTGATGGAAGTGATTGCATTTTTAACGGGTTCAAATAATGGCTCCTTTCAAAGGGAAAAGGACATAGTACTAGAAAGAGGAGGAAAAAAACCCATTTATTATTACTGATGAGAGTAAGGCAGGGAATAGCATTTTCTACGGAAGACAGGTGCCCAGCAGATTTTTTTCCTTTTCCACAATAGTATTTGCAGTATTTTCAGACTACAGGAATACCACAACTTCGATGACTTTGTCACTATGTAAGGTGGGTATTTAAATGAATAGATGGAACAAACCTTTGAGACCCTATGGCATATGCACAGGCCCTCTCTGCACACAACTACAATAACAAACATTGTGCAAAATAGGCCTTCCAGTCTAGGCAGAAAGTCCAGCACTTGGGGAAGACAAGCAAGCAGTATCCAAATTGCTGATTGTATGAGGTATTAGAGCAGTTCAGGCACATACAAACTGACTCAGAACAACATACTCAGATGTGGTTTTATAAGGGGAATATTTAAATGTGAAAACATCTACATAAGTTCTAAGTATTTCCATTCAGTTTTCAACAGAAGAATATCAGTAGAAATATTTCTTTCTCCCACAGTAAAAGGGGAAACCTACCTTTTTCCACTAAGAGAAGATGGAAAAAATAAAAAATTCTTAATCAGCTCTGTTAACCAGGCATCAACATTATTCATTTAAAATAGTTCTGACTATCACCCTCACACCACACCAAAAATCAGGAGACAAAGCTAGGCCGTCTTAGGACAGCAGCAGTGCAGGTCAGCAGCTTTAGGAACACTCTTGATTTCATCAGTTTCATGATGCTTGTCTGTCTGAGAGTTTACCTGCTAGAGCCAGATCATTACAGAGAACTAATCTTTCATTTAAAAAGAAAGAGAACATTGTAGCTAAAGAAATGAGTTAGAAATTTAACTTGGAAAAAGATAATGAAATAAAAGTTTAAGATTAGTTACATCTTTTTATATTTCAAAAACAGTCTCATGATATCTTTTTAGGTGTATCACCACTTAGGACTGCATTGTACTGAAAAAAGATATAAACTGATAAAACGTGATTGTTTAGTCAATACCCCAGTACACGTTTTGGCAGCAGACAAATAATTGCACCGTTATATCATCTTACCATTATGCACTGTGTGATTTTTCTTTTCCAGACTACATTTGATCTTAATCTTCATCTAAGAATAGTAATTCTCTGTATTAAAATCTACCATTGATATAGTAAAATAGTGACAAGTCACAGTTTTTTACAAATACTGAAATCAAGCAAATCTCTAAATTGATTTTCCTTCTTTTTTTCTGGATTCAAATTTTAGGAACTGGACAACTGAAAAGCCTTGTTAATAAAGCTCGAGAGATGAATCTAAGGGCATTTATGGATACCAGTACTAAAAATGATGTTACCATGCTTATAAATGTCACAATGCATAAAACCTTCAAACATGGAATGGTGTCTGGATAATATTCCAATCTGAGGTTTCATTACTTAGAAAAGAAAAGACTCTGCTTTATTGCCCCACCACACTAGTAAGAACTCCATGACAGAAATGCAGTGGCTTCAAGGAAAGATGGTCAAGTCCTTATTACTATAACATTTATTAGTTTCTCGTTTCTCAGAGCAACACTGACATTATTTGTACTTTCTCTGCAACTCAGTTATTTCTAAGAAATGCTGATGAGCTCTACAACCCTTACAAATGTAAAGTAGTCCAGGATGAGTCATTTCTACATTACATCCAACCTAAGCTGCAAGATCCACAATTATGGATCGTTCTTTCATTGGCTCCACCACACTCTTAGTGATTAGAATTGGAGTTTTTTTTCCCCATTGCAGATTTAACAAACCAAACAAAACAAGTTTAACAATTCAGCCTGGAGATAAGCAGGCTCATAGGATCTTATGAATGTGTATAAATATGTGATGGGAGGATGCAAAGCAGACCGAGCCAGGCTCTTCTCAGCGGTGACCAGTGACAGAAAAAGAGGCAACAGGCACAAACTGAAATACAAGAAATTCTATTTAAAAATAAAAAAAAAAAAATTACTGCAAGAGTGATCAAACATTGGAACAGGTTGCCCAGAGAGTTTGTGGAGATATTCAAAACCCAGCAGGTCAAGGTCCTGAGCAATCTGCTCTAGCTGACCCTGCTCTGAGCAGGGGTTTGGAGTAGACAATCTCCAGAGTCCCCTCCAACCTCAACTAGTCTACAATTCTATAATCATAGTACAATATTTGGTGTACAATGCTCACATCACATTTTTATACTGTACTGTATACTGTACTGCACACAAATTGCAGGGTTTACTGTGTTCACACACAAGCATCTAATTTGTGCAAGAGCACCCAATTAGTTCACACACAGGCACAGTGTTGGGCATAAATCGCACGGTTTTGGAAGCAGGGGGCTGCAGGGGTGACCTGAGCAGTGGACCATAAACTGCCTTCTGACAGTGACAGGGTCACCTCCAAAGGACTGTAGCTGCAGGTGACTCACACCAGGACAGGCACAATAAGAGGTATGGAGAAGCGGAAGATGGAAACAGTTATACATGCAACCCCAACCTCACCAAATAACCTGGGATGGACTGAGTGTATTCCGTGGTGAAAACAAGAGAAGTTGAGACTAGGAAAGAGAGAGGATAGGTGTTTGGCTTAAGCAGAGCCTGGGAAAGGGGGAAGAAAGGCATTTACTTATTTGTTTGCTTAATTGTTTATGTTTTCTTTTTTTCTGAATACCCAAATCAGTGATTAGATGTTTGTGTTAATTAGCAATACATTAATTAAGAATTCAACAAGTCGAGACTGTTTTGCCTGCAACACATATTGGAGAAACTGGGCAAACTGTTTTCAAAGAACATCCTCCAGTGCAAATGAGACCAGAACTTTGATCAGAATATTGTATAAAATGTTAATCAGTGTTCCAGATTCTAAGCCATATTTTCTTACTCTATCCGGTATCAAATCTTCTGACATTAGCTCCCATTGCTTTGGCAGCTCCTGCTGCAGTCAGTCCAGCAATGCCACCACCCATTCTCAACATCTAAAGAGATCAAACAGATAGTAAAGCATATTCTACATTCACTTATTCCATCGCGCACTGTGTCTACAATACGGCTTAATTCAAAAGAACTTTAAAGAGCATCTGAGACTACAAACTGTAAGCACTTCAAGGAGGTATAAAATCGTATCTCGACAATGTAACATGGTTAAACAGCTGGTTTAGGGCATAGGAGTGGGTGGTCAGCTCTACAAGAGGTGCCATATGTAGAAGATAAGGTAGACATGAGTAAGATAAAAAGTGAAGTTAAACAAAACATGACTAGAGCAACTTTTTCTGTTCCACAGGACACAGACCTTAACTCAGAAACTCCAATAACAAATGGATGCTAACCCTGATTTGTTCAGCCATGTAGATGTTTTCCTCTACTATACCTCAGATTTCCACAGATTTGTTAAACAAAATTCTCTTTTCAGATATGAATGCTGTCATGTACAGTGAAATGGATATCAGAGAGAAGAGGCTAGTCTCAGAACGAACAGACTGTTTTAAGATTATTTTCTTTTAAAAAAGTCTCCATGTGCCCCTAGGTATGAGGTGATTTAATGTATTTTTACACTTAAATTTATGGCAATTGATTGAGAATTTGTCAAAAAAAAAAAAAAATCCAAGGTAGAACTAAACCCAGAAGGGTAATATTCACTTACAGACTTCAGTTCCCCTTGGCTGCATAGCATTAAGGCAGGTGAGAACAGACAGGAGGAGTCCTGGACGTTGGTGTTCCGCCAAGCGGAAGCAGACCTAACACAACACCCTGTTTGCAACCATCCTGTGAACAATCCCACTCTGACTCCTTGGGAAAGCCTTAAAGGGTTCTGATCAAGAGAAATCTCTGCATCCAGGAAATGCTCAAAGGCTGCAATTAAGCTAAGTTCTACAGGATGGTTTGAATTTTAAAAGCAGGTACAATCCGGCCAATACAAATAAAAATCACAAAAAAGATCAAATGATATTTATTATCTCCTACAAGGCTCACATGGGAGAGCCAACCTACCATATTATACTAGTAGTCCAAGTTTTCAGTTACAAATTTCTACTCTGTAAATATCAGCAGTATCAACCGTACCTTTGCAGGAGGAATTTTTCCAGCTGCTATTATCTGACCAGTTTAAAAAACAGCCAAAATGATTACCTGCTAGGACTACTGCTTTGTACTCATAAAATGTAAATAGATAACACTGCAGTTAGTTAGCGACACCTTCAGAAGAAGGCATGCAAATAACAGTGCTAAAGCTATACACACGAAATGTCACATATTCTAGGGCTCAGGTACCAGTATACAAATTACAGAAACAGAGCCAGAATCTCCTGAGACAAATAAACAAACCAAATCAATTAGATAATTAATAGAAGCCTCACAAAATAAACTATAGCTGCAATGGAGATCTTAAAGAAATAAATCTTTTAAATGAAACAATACTTTCAAACGTCATTCCAATTTATACCAGTGGTTTAAAAATTAAATGTCTGATGGAGGACAATTGCTGGGAAAAGAATGCATACCAAAGCTGTTGACTCATGGCATAAATAAAGTGCTTATTGCAGCTGTAATATTTGAATTATTTATTTTTCATTCTGTAGATCAGCTGACATGTCTATGCTTGACTGTCATCCCACTTATACAGGATGCAGACAGTGCACAGATCTGCTCATAGCTATCCCAGGAATTTACAGCACTGAGATTCCCTTGTTGAACTAACCAGTTGATGGTTATATAAACTCTACATGAACTAGAAGATAGGGCAAACCTCACATTTACTTTCAAAAGGAAGTTATATGTTTAAAACATAAGCTGTATTCATAGTTACGGGTTTCTTTAGCATTTCTATATAATTTATCCTTCCTAATAAGCTATTGCTCAAAAGTCTTTCAATTTATGGTTCTTTATTCAGAGAGTAGGAAGTGGCCCAGAAAACTTTCACTAAAATGCTCTCTCACTTGTCAATTTTTTGTAGCTACATGGACCACACTAGGATAAAAATAAAGTATGTATTTATTAGGCAGGGCTTTTTTTTTTTTTTTTTTTTTTTTTTTTTAATAGTAGCAGCTGGTGCTTCATTATTATTTTTTTCAAGTTATTGGGGAATTAAGGAAAGCACCACTGACCATTTCAAAAGTGCTGCTGCAGCTAGGTAGGAATTTGAAGATACCTTTTTTGGAAGAGAAGATTTTCCAGCTGTTAAGCATTGTGCTTTTTTCTATTTAGTCAAAAGACTAAACGACTTAAAGCTTTTGCTTACTTCATTTTCTCTGAAGAACAATTGGAAAACTTTTCTTCCTTCCTTTTTGTTTGTTTATTTTAAAACTCTTTCCCCCTTCTTTTCAAGTTCAAATTAAAACTAAGCCTAGGCATGGGGGAAAACCCCTTTAGCTTAAAAGAGTAACAAATATAAAACAAATCCAATGATCTAAATGCTAGAGTGAGGTGCATCCAAGTGCAGCTCTCTTGACTCCCTGGGTACATGGGCCCATTGTCACTGCTGCAGGGTAAGATAGGCAGGCGTTCAGGGAATTCCTATACAATCCATAGCTACAATTAGTATTGTGTAGCTTAATACACAGTGACTGACAATTTGTCCTTGCTGAAGTTAATAGCAAAATTTCCACCGACTTCACTTAAGTGAAATTTCACCCACTAGAGCGAAATGAAAGACTGGCAGAAAATGATAATTGCTAATAACCCAAGTTGAGCCAGGGCAAGACAGTCACCATATACACATATTTTGTGAAATAGTGGAAAAATTGCTTTTCTTCTGTGAGTACCATCTGCTTTATTGTCATAACCATACACTCTTGAGGGAATAATTTATTTTGGTCTACAGGCAAATAAAAGGAAAAACCTTAAAAACAAATGTTTTAAGAGAAGTTTGTCTTAAAAAAAAAAAAAAAAATCAGCATTGTTCAGGGCTCCAGGACCATTCGAGGGAAATCAGAGTTTGACACTAGCTTAATTAGATTAAAATAGCTTCACAAACTAAAAGAGAGATAGAATGTATAACAGGAAAATGCTATTCATCTCTGTAGTCAGATTGCTTAAATTTACCAGAGCTGTCATCGAGACCTTTTAGAGACTAGCTTCACGATTTTGTTTATGGTTCTGCAAAGAGAAACAATATTGACTGCTAACATTATCACAGCTGTAATTTTTTCCCTCTTAACTTCACTGTGGCTGAAAACATGAGAAGTGATTCATTTAACTTCATTTCCTTCTGACAATAAAAGCGAAAAATACTGCCCTTAGTAAGAAAGCAATATGCAACTGGAAGGCACCATCTAAGTCATGAGGTCCGGTCTCCTTCAGTTGCAAGCACCACACTTAATCCCCATCATAAACTTAATTTGGTGTTGGAAATACATAAATAGGAAATGTTTCCTATTAAAGGCTATTTGAAGAGTGGGGTCATAATCATAATTTCCTTACAAAGATACAAATCAGGCAGGAAATCTACTGAACCAAACAGTTATGCTGTGGATGAAGGCCTTAGTTCAAGCCTATCTGATCCAATTCAAACTTTACTGAAGTCAATACAAAGACTGCACCAAGCTAAACAATGAAAAATCAGACAACTTGCTTTTTTCATAAGTACAGGGCAAAGTCTTGTGCTGTGTTCCAAGAGACGTAGGAAGGACAGGACAGAGCACTAACTGCAGCAGCAGATATGTTTTAAAAAAAGCAATTCTAGAAGGACTCGAGGTCAATATACTCCATATTGCTTATAATTATGCTTTTATAAAGAAAGCTAAGTCATTTAGGTTACTGTTTGCATACAGATGCATCAGTCAACTATTAGCTTTCTAGAATTTTTACTTTGTTCTTCAGCCCAGGTGTGACACAGTTAAAGGATTTTTTCTAGCTATTACTCCAATATTGTTATTCCTGATAGCATCAAAGCTAACATGACTTTCCTTTGGGAAAAAAAGAAAAGTCCCCACTTACTGTCAGCTAACACCCAAGTACAGCTCATCCTCCTCAATACACCTTGCTGCCCACCAACTTTTCTCAGTTTGCTTTTATTCATTCTCAAATGAAGAGAGAAAGTGAAAAGACAATCCCGGGCTTGTATAATACGCTTCAGTTATTTCTGACCATAAAATTCTGGTTTGAAAACATCAGGGAATGAAAATGCCACATCAAAGCTCTCTAAATACCAGCATGTATGAGTTTTTAGTTCTCTCCTTTCCTTCTTTAGTAATCATTACTGAATCCTATTCTGTGGTTTCTACGCTGTTGAGGAAGTAACAGCGCCATGAGCTCACTCTTCCTGTACTGTACTATTTGTTGGCTAGTTTACTCATCATCTCAGATTATCTCAGTTTAGATATCCAGACCCTGCCTAATTCAGATCATATTCAAATTAAGGGCTTACTTCTGCACAGTTATGCTCATTAGGCACTTCTTTGTATTTTCTCTCACTAAACAAAGACATGAAAGACCCTGATCATTTATATTTTGGAGGTAAGAATCATAAAAAACTTTTAGTCCAAGAGGTCTGAAAGTGGCAGAACCCCCACTTTTTGTCATAAATAGGGATTTCTCACTTACTTAGCTTTCACATGCTTCCATAATACTAGTTGCACTTGCTGCCAGAAGGCAAGATAGAGAAAAAAACCTCAAGCCTTAGTGAACCATTTGAACACTGATATTTTATGAGATAAAAGTGTATTACAAGCACCAGTGAAAAGGACCATAGATGGGATGGACTTGGAAGGTAGGGTGCTGAGGTATGTGAGGTACTAGGAGGTGGAACCTCTCTCTTCTGGGTCAATCTGATTTAAAGAGGGAAAAGTTATTGGTAGATGATTTCCTAGAAGTGTGTGGAGGGCATAACCAGGTAGGATACATATAAAGCAACCCCTTTCCATCCTCCTTCAAGTAGGCAGAGGTCACAGAAAACAACTGCTTTGCACCATTGTGCTGAGCCTGCCACCAGAGTTAGGGTTTGGACTAGCACAAAGGTGATACTGTCACTGTCTAGAATTGGCTCCATCAGAACCAGACTGAGGTCTCTCATTAAGATGATGTGAGAAACCTTGATATCAGAACATTGAAAACAAGATATTAAGCTTGTCTTGCTCCCTGGCCAAACTCGTAACACAGCACACTGATATAGTTCCAGCTCCCTCAGTGCAGGATGTGAAGCTGAGGTTCTTGAGATAAACACTGGGAACTGAGCTTCACTGGAAACCAGTGGTGACAACATATAATCCTGTTTCACACTTTCCTATATAACAGAGAGGATTTGATTTCTCTTAGCTCCTTTCTATCTGGCAACTCTAAGCCTGCATATACATAGCAAAGAACTATAGAAAAATGCATAAGAAAACCTCACATAGGAATACCAATTTTGTACACCGAAGTTTAGCTTATTGTTTTTTGATTCTCTGGACACTTGGATATCCAAGTCCTGGAGAGGTCTTGTAGAAGTGTAAATCCGAGGAAAAAGTTGTTTCTCTTTTTCATGTAGGATGTTAACAGCTAAGCAGGAATTGCCCCGGGATGGGCCCAAAGATCTTTGTTCCTACAAGGGAGCACTTAAAACATTTTTGGATACATAGAGAGCAGGAAAGAAATGTGTGGGATTTCTTCACTACAGCATATTGTGCAAGATGTGAAAAAATGGAGGACTACATTCACTCTTTACCTCCACAGTAGAATGCTGTGATATCATAAGCAAGAGGCAGGATTATATGAAAAACTGTTTTCAGATGACTTATGAATAAAACATCAGTGGCAAGGCAGCAAGCACGTGGCAAAGAAAATGCCTTGTTCAATGAAGCACTTACATGTGCTTGATATCTTTACCAAACTGATTCTGCTTGAGATGAACTTATTCAAATTTTAAACCATTTCAATATGTAGCCTATGTACATAGATAATTGGTCCAGTATTTAAACTAGTTTGTTGTGTTTTTTTTAAATGAGTTCCTTCTATAAATCTAAATGGCTTTGAAATCAGTTCCAAATCTGAATTGTTTCAAAATGTGTCTTATACTGAATGATGATTGGTCTTGATGGTTTGGCCAGTAATGCAATGTGATACTATGTGGGGAGCCGGATTTCAAAACTAGCAGGGAAAATTTTGCACCTTTAGTTGTCAGAGGCTGCAGGTTTAGAAAGGGTGATAGTTTTTCACCTAGCTCATACTGTCCCCAGAGCAAGGCCTCAAAATAAACACGGCAACTTCAAAGACAGTATTATAGGTTCCACTCCAAGCTGAAGAAAATCCAGTTTGCATGTTGTGATCAGTTCACACTTCCCTTTGCAAACAATCTTATGTTACAGTTTTACTTATGTGAGAGTGTATCATGGAAAAATAATAAAAAGTGGTATGTTAAAGCTATGCCAAATATAAGACACATTTATCATGCTGTCGATGGAATTTATTACCATATGTGTTTCAATGGATTTACTAAAACTAATTTTCTCTTATACCTGTAATAGTTACAGTTCTTCAAAAGGGGATGTATGGTGCATTTTATTAAAAAAAAGAAAAAGTGATGTTTAAGAAAGAGAAAAAATATGACAAAAACACACTAATTTAAAAGCCAGTTGCGACTGTCCTGTGGCTCTTGGAACCATAAATAAGACAGTTCAGCCTTTTGGTAAAGGGGTCACAACCAATTCTTTGGGGCTGCTGGTGTAAAGAGGATGCCAGAAAAAGGGAGAGCATTCCTAGAGCTCAGATTGCTCCAATTTTTATTTGAAGATAACATTTAGCTGACAGATTACGTTAATTCACAGCTTTTTTTCACTCCCTCCTTTGGACTGTGCTGGGTGTCTGTATTAGTGAGGGAAACCATTCTTTGCTAGCTCTGCTTTCGCTTCAAAAGGAATATTTAAAAAGTCTACAGGCTGTTATACAAAGTATCTGTTTTGATACCGGAAATGTATCAAATTACATCTGCCTGCTATATGATTTCATACCATGGATAATTCAACTAATTTGGTACAAATACCAAAAGAAACTTTAGATCATCAGAATAAATGACTTACAACATTCACATCAAATCATAAACTTATCTTTAAAAAATATCTGAACCAAATACAGTTTTTATATCATTAATTACTGCTCCATCTCCTTTGTACTGCTCAGGGAACTCTGTTTTATTGCCAGCTTCATGTTCCAATTGCACTTAAAATCTCCCTCCTTTCCCCCCAGCTAAGGCCTCGACACCAGCAGGAAAGACTGCAACCCACTTCTCATTTTTGTGTTTCTTTGGGAATTCCCAGAGACAGGTCCTTGTAGTGGAGGCGTATAAAATAAAAGATACAACTAAATGCAAAGACTTTTTTTTCCTAATTCATATTAACTTGGCTTTTATTTAATTCCAAGGGCACAGGGAGCATTTCAACATCCAACTTCCAATGAATGTCAATGAATATGGATTACCTACTTCCCTTACAGAGTTTAAAACTCCATCCATATATCAAATGCAACAAAGTTTTATGCACACAAGTAATCCTTAAAGAAACTGAATCACTCGCTGACCTCAGTGGGATGGTTTGCGTGAGAGAAGGTGGCAGGATTGGGCCCTAAGTATTCATAAATAACACAGAACATCTCCAGATGAACATTCCAATGTTAGTTTTTATAGTGTCTTCCACAGCCAGCCCACATGGTCTCACAAACACATTCATGGATGCCAAAACAATAACAAATTAAAGTTTGGTTTATAAAAAGGCCTTGGCTCAGATACTGCTTATACAAGTTTGCATGCTGTTTACCCCGAAAAAGGTGTGGAACTGACCACAATGAGGTGACAACCTCAATTCCACTCACACATGAGGTGGGAAAACCAATAACAAAACAGCACAATTAGTAAAGGACACTTTGTTTTTCCTGGCTCATGTGTGAATAAACTGTGTTTTGTTAATAAAAAGATGAAGTAATATTCTGAAGCAGACTAAGGAACATCTCTCTCTTCTCCCTTATCCCCACATATGCATGTAAGAAAATGCACACATACATACATATATACATATATATATACACAGACACACACAATCCAGAATGCAGTCAAAACTTATTGCTGCCTGTGAAAGTAATACACACAGAGGACCATGCAGATGCCTTAAAAGATCAGTTTGACCCAAGTACTACTCCTGCCAAATTCAACAGCAAGGCTCTCACAGACCTCACGTAGACCCAATATTTAGCCCCAAAATAGCCATATTTAAAAGAAAAAAAAAATAAATGTTTCACCATACCCATATTGTTTCACAAAAGTTCTATTTCTGTAAATAATATCTTTCTTAAATATCATTAGCAACTGTATCAAATGCCTGCTTGTATACAGAGTGTTCATGCCATTAAAACTTGGTTGTTCCCATAATTAACTGGAAATACCACAAGCTATACATTAATTGCTAACATAGATGCAAAAGCTTAAGCATGTTTGCTTAAACATACACTGTCAGTTCAATGCCAGAAAACATTCTACATGAGAATACACAGACCAAGCAGATACATGTGGCAGGGACATTTCTATTAGAAACACTCTAAACAAAGCCATTTAGCACAGAGCAGATTTTGCTCAAAAGATATACACATGGCATTAGAGCAAAGCTGGGAACAACTATAAGAACTTTAACTGAGACTAAAGAAACAACTGCCAGTATTTATAATTTTATAAAGTAAGAAAAGTGTCATAAAGAGTTCACTGGAAAATCTCAGGATCTCATTCTGCATGTGTGTGCATGTTTTCAGCCATACATTTACAGTCAGGCCCTTAAAATAATAAAAACAAAAAGATTTGTTTTATTTAAAAATGAAAACCTTTAAATATTAAGTGCTACAGAAAATAGAAGCTTTTTGGTACATTTCTGTGAAGATACACAACCAACTGTGCTCCAGAAGAAAATAGGAATCAGATACATTTCTCAAATTGATAGTTCTTCCCCAACCTTAGAGAAGACGACGTAATTCATCACTATCAACAATTACTATACCCAACCCACTTGCTATCTCAGCTGCGTGGTAGCATGTAAGTTAAAGCAAAATCTCCCTCTAATCCTTGTCCACTTACTCTAAGAAAGAAGGAAATAAGTACAGAATACCTCTGATGCAAGCAATCCAAAGGAGAAGCAAAAATAGGTTCTGCAAGTGCTTAACCTATACCCTATTCTACCCCATCTCATTAATGGAATTATACAAAAAAACCAAAACAAAACAGAGTATTTAACCCATGGTAATATTTGTATAACAGACTCTTCTATGGTCAAATAGGTTCTCATTTTAATTTTATACTTTTTTTTCCATAACATTCTAATACTTTACAAACTGGTTGCCCAATATATGAACAGGTTTTCACCACTAGCCTGCAATTTGTGCTCCCTTCTTAGACCATGGTATCAAGTTTCGTTCTTTTATGTTATGACAGCACTACAGACCAGCATCTGGCCTTTAAGTTTTCAGTTTAAGTTTTATATGAAAAAGGATATTTTAATTTATATACCAAATTTGAAAATAGTGAATCTCATGCATGACCCACAACTTCCAGCATCCTGTGAGCAACTATGACTATCATCACCTGAAAGTAGAATATTATTCTAAAAGTTTGTGCAATACAAACTGCATTGTCAGCAAGGAAACCTAAACATGGTATTTCTGTTAATATTATTTTTCCTAAAGCCACTTACTAGGGAATAAAAAGTCATGTTTTTATCATCTCAATATATGCAAAAGCAGTAAAAGTTCTGGCAGCTCTAAAATCCATAGGATCCAGATCTCCATAAAATTTTTCTGAAAATAGGCAGAGTTTAACATAAGACACTCATATCTGGAGACTAAGCCTTTGAAGCAGATATTTTCAGGCTGATGCTTCTCCCCTCCTGATAAAGTGGTGATCTGAACACCTGCATTCTAAGCCTAAACTTTTAGGCCTTTCAAAGCTCACTGCTGCAATTCTTCTCCAAATGGAAAGAAGTTTCTTCAGCACCATGCTTTGGTGCACAGATAACAAACGCAAAGGACATTATGTTTTAATCCTAAAGACAAGCCATAATCAAGCTAAAATGGATCTGAAACTGAATGCTATTCCTTTCCCTGATACCCCTCTCTTTCATACTTTCATGTGTTAAGGTTGTGATTAATTATAGACTTCTTCTAATAAAACACAGCACTGTCAGAAGTCTGGAGCCTCATGAGCTCCTATGAATATTGCTCAGTCATTACTTGCAGATCATACCTATTCCAAGTTCAACCTTCCTTTGAGGGCCTTTTACCAGATAGTCCAAGGTACATCACGCATTACAATGTAAGATAAAATAGATTACAGTCAGTGAATGAGCTAACAGGAATAAGACACTGGAATGTAGAATGCTTGTCTAGGAATAAAGTCCTAGAGGAGAATGATTTACCCTAAGATTTGAAGTTTCATTTTCAGAGACATCTTTACTGAATATCCAATAGCATATACACACAGAGCATCTGGACAACACTTGCACAGACATTTTTCTATTACAGCCACATGTACAGGATGGCATCTAAATACTCTGACAGCATATTTACACATTAAGTCCATTTGAACAAAGGGTCTTAGTACAACCACGTTTCACTGTTGGAAGCACAATTTGAATATTAGAAGAACACACAAGCAGAAACTCTGAGAACTTCTCCCAAGCTGAAAGAAGGGGCAATGTATACCAGAAGTTTAAACACTTCCAGTAACAACCAACCAATGAATTAAAACACTAGAGAAGAAAAGTATGATGATAGAAAATTTTTACTAGTAAGGGCTGTGAAAGTCACTTACAAGAACAGTATGGAAATACAAGAATTTTTGAAAGGTATTGAACTTAAAACTATTATAAACTGCTAAACCTATTAGTATATTATAGGCCAATATATACCATTGCAACATGAACTACAGAAAATAGGAGGAAACCACAAATAAAATATTTTTATCCCATATGTTCTCCACAAAAGTACGCTGAACTACATGCATTTCTAAAAGATTCATATCATAAAAATTAATACATTGCACTGCACTTAGTGTGCAGTTACTTTTCTTTAGTAAAACTGATGACTTTCAGGATACTAGAAGAGAGAAATACTAATAAAGAATTTTCAAAAAAAAAAAAAGAGAAAAGGCTTTTTGTCAAAAGATTACACACACAATCAACAACCAATGTTTTGACAGACATTTAAGTAAGGTTGGCTATCTGAACAGGCTCCTACCAGAAATCAGCTTGATTTCCTGGCAATTGACATGAGCCACAGTTCCCTGACATGAAGACTACGCTAGAATTAGGAATCTTCACATTTTAATGAGTCACACTTGTGGAGCAGTTCTCCCCCATACTCCTTGCCTCATGGCTCAGATTTCAGGACATCTGATCCTGCTGCAGAACTAAGATCAGAAAAGCTGGGATGAGCTTTCTGCACCTAAGACTCCTCAAGATCTTCAGCCCACAGCTCCAAAACATTTAGTGCAGACTACTGAAGGGAAAAAGATTCCCAGCTGTTTACTACAGAAGTAGCAGTATGACAACACCAGCAGGCTTGGCTAGGGGGGTCTGTGAGCCTGAGAATCATGCGCCCCTTCTCACAAGGTCAAGCACCTGCCCCTAGCCCCAGCCTCACACCACCTCTTTCTAGGATCTGGGCTCCTGGCTCCTCAGGAATGAACCCAGAAGCCCTGAGGTCCTCCAGATTCCCAAGTTTTTGTTTCTGCAGCAGGATCTTGGACATCCTGGGACTTTCATAATCTGAAATAGTTCAGCACATCAAGGCTTAGACTGAGGTCCTACAAGGCTTCTGGGCACACAGGAATAGTTGGCTCCTTTGGCTCAATGCTTACACTCTGTACCAGACATAACCTCTTGTTTTTCCTAGAGATTTATAAATGCAAATGTAACTACTGCAATTCAATCTGCTCTGCTTTACAGGACTATTTACACATTAAACTTTCATAGTCAGGACAGCTCTAATATCTTTCAGCTCTAACTAGCATTTTATCTGAACAAATCCAGGAGCAGAGAAAAAAAAGTGTGTAGTATAATCACAGAATGGTTGAGGTTGGAAGGTACCTCTGCAGATCATCTAGTCCAACGTCCCTGCTCAAGCAGAGTTGCCTAGAGCACACTGCCAAGGATTGTGTCCAGACAGCTTTTGAGTATCTCCAGGGAAGGAGACTCCATAATCTCTCTGGGCAACCTGTTCCAGTGCTCAGCCACCTTCAGGGTAAAGAAGTTTTTCCTCATGTTCAGACAGAACTTCCTGTGTTACGGTTTGTGCCCGTTGCCTCTCGTCCTATTGCTGGGCACCACTGAAGAGAGTCTGGCCCTCCCTTCAGATACTTCTGCACATGGATAAGATCTCTTAGCCTTCTTTTCTCAAGGCTGAACAGGCTGAGCTCTCTCAGCCCTTCCTCATATGAGAGATGCTTCAGTCCCTCAATCATCTTAGTGGCCCCTCGCTGGACTCGCTCCAGTAGCTCCACGTCTCTCTTGCATTGGGGAGCCCAGAACTGGACACAGTACTCCAGATGTGGCCTCACCAGCGCTGAGGAGAGGGGGAGAATTACCTCCTTCAACCTGGCAGTGCTCTTCCTAATGCAACCTAGGACACATTTGGCCTTCTTGGCCATAAGGGCACATTGCTGGCTCATGGTCAACTTCCAGTTCACCAGGACCCCCAGGTCCTTCTCCTCCTTTCCAGCAGGTCAGTCACCAGCCTGTACTGCTGCATGGGGTTACTCCTCCCTAGGTGAGGGACTCTACATTTACCTTTGTTGAATTTCATGAGGTTCCTCTCTGCCCTTCTCTTCAGCCTGTCAAGGTCCCTCTGAATGGCAGCACAGCCCTCCGGTGTATCAGCCCCTCCTCCCAGTTTTGTATCATTAGCAAACTTGCTGGGGGTGCACTCTGTCCCTTCATCCAGGTCACTGATGACTAAACTGAACTATACTGGACCCAGTCCTGACCCTGGGGGACATATCTAGCTACAAGCCTTCAACTAGACCTTGCGCCACTGAGCACAACCTTCTGAGCTCTGCCTTTCAAGCCAGTTCTCAATCCACCTGTCTGTTCATCCATCCCGCGCTTCCTGAGCTTGCCTATGAGGTTGTGGGAGACAGTGTCAAAAGCCTTACTGAAGCAAAGTAGACAACATCCACTGCTCTTCCCTCATCTACCCAGCTAGTCATCCCATCGTAGAAGGCTATCAGATTGGTTAAGCACGACCTTCCCCTTTGTGAATCCATGCTGACTACTCCTGATCACCTTATCCTTCACATGCTTAGAGATGGCATCTAGGATGAGCTCTTCTATCACTTTTCCAAGGTGTAGTTCCCTGTGTCATCCTCCTTGCCCTTTTTGAAGACTGGAGTGACATTAGCCTTCTTCTAGTCCTCAGGTACCTCTCCTTCTCCACGTCCTTTCAAAGATGATTGAGTGTGGCCTAACAATAACAACCTCCAGCTCTCTCAGCACTCATGGGTGTATCCCAGCAGGGCCCATGGACTTGTTTATGTCAGGTTTTCCTGAATGATTGTAACCTGATCCTCCTCAAACAAGGGAAAGTCCTCCTTCCTCCAGACTTCTTTTGTGGTCTCTAGGGTCTCGGATTCCTGAGGGCTGGTCTTAGCAGTAAAGACTGAAACAAAGAAAGCATTCAGTATCTCTGCCTTCTCTGTATTGTTCGTCAGCAGGGCCCCTGCCCCATTTGGTAGTGGGCCCATATTGTCCTTAGTCTTCCTTCTATAGCTGATGTCTTTAAAGAAGCCCTTCTTGCTGTCCTTGGCATCCCTTAACAGATTCAACTCTAAATGGGCCTTGGCCTTCCTAATCACATCCCTGCACACACTGACAACGCTCCTATAATGCTTCTAAGTGGCCTGTCCCTGCTTCATCTTCTGTGCACTTCCTTCTTCTGTTTGAGTTTTGCCAGGAGCTCCTTGTTCATCCATTTCCTGCCCCCTTTGCTCGACTTCCTGCTCATTGGGATGCACTGCTCTTGAGCCTGGAGGAAGCAATCCTTGAGTATTAACCAGCTGTCTTGGACCCCTCTTCCTTCTAGGGCCCTATCCCATGGGATTCTTCCAAATAGGTCCCTGAAGAGGCCAAAGTTTGCTCTCCTCAAGTCCAGAGTTGTGATCTCCTTTTTGCCCTGCTACCTCCTCGCAGGATCCTGAACTCCACCACCTCATGGTCACTGCAGCCAAAGCTGCCCCCAACCTTCACATCTCCAACCAGACCTTCCTTTTTTGTAGATACAAGGTCCATCAGTGCACCTCCCCTCATCAGCTCCTCCAAAACCTGTGTCAGGAAGTTATCATCAATGCTCTCCAGGAACCTCCTGGATTGCTTGTGCCTTGCTGTGTTGTTCCTTCAGTAGATATCAGGATGGTTAAAGTCTCCCATGAGAACCAGGGCCTGTGATCCTGAGGCTACTGCCATCTGTCTGTAGAAGGTCTCATCTACTTCCTCTTCTTAATCAGGTGGCCTGTAGCAAACACCCACAACAATGTCACCCATGTTAGTATGCCCTTTAATGCTTACCCCATAAGCGCTCAACCTGCTCATCATACGCTCCTAGGCAGAGCTTCACACATTCCAGTTGCTCTCTCACATAAAGGGCAACTCCTCCACCTCACCTTCCTGGCCTGTCCTTCCTAAAGAGCATGTAGCCATCCATGGCAGCATTCCAGTCACAAGAGCTATCCTACCGTGTCTAATTGCAATGAGACCGTAGCCCTGCAACTGCACACAGATCTCTAATTCTTCCTGTTTATGCAGCATGCATTTGTGTACAGGCATTTCAGACAGGTATTCAAGCATGCTGATTTCCCAGGAGGGGTGCAAGGAGATTCCTCATAGTCTTGTCTTATAAGTACTTCCTTAGCTGCATGCAATTGCTGGAGGTATCCCCACTTGAGCCCTGTTTTGCTGTGTGGTCTCTATAACTCTCCCCTTCCCGCATCGTTCCTAGCTTAAAGCTCTCCTTACCAGGTTGGCCAGCCTGTTGGCAAAGACACATGTGCCCCATTTAGTGAGGTGGATCCCATCTCTCCCAATCAGTTTTTGATCTTCAAAGAGGGTCCCACAGTCGTAGAAATGAAAACCCTGTTGCTGACACCAGCAGCACAGCCAGTTGTTTATTTGGAGTATCCACCTACTCCTTCTCCCATCCTTTCTCTTCAGTAGCAGAATCGAGGAGAAAACAACCAGGGCCCCTAGACCCCGACCACTGTCCCCAGAGCTCTGAAATCCCATTTGATACTTCTGAAGTTGCCCTTGGCAGTATCCTTGGTGCTAACGTGGCAGTATCCTTGGTGCTAACGTGGAAGAGCAGCAGGGGGTAATAGTCAGACAGGTGGACAGGCCTCGGCAGTCTTTCCATGACATCTCAGATTCGAGCCTCTGGCAGGCAACAAACATCCCTAGACAAGAGGTCAGATCGGCAGATGGGTGCCTCTGTCCCCTGCAGTAGGGAGTCACCCACGACAATCACTCGCCACCTCTCGGTGATCCTGCATGGCACAAGGTCCATCAGCTCAGCTGCTTCACTTGAAGCCATGCCCAGCTCCTCGTCAGTTTGGAAGACACTGAACCTGTTCATCAACTGCAAGGTTTCAGGAGGAGCAAGAGCCTTACTCTTCATATGAGAAGTGACCAATTTGCAGCCTTCATCTACAGAGTTGCAACTTACTGTTCCACATGGCACAAAGCCCACCTGCATCTCCACTGCTATAGGAGGTTGACACTCTTGAAGCTGTAGGGTCTGTGAGAATATCCTCTCTCCCTCATCCTCTCGAATGCTACACAGCCTGCTTACTTCCTCATGTAACTCCTCTACCTGGCGACACAACTCAGCAACAGCAGCACTTCTGCAGAAGAGATGACCATCAGCCCCAGCCTCACAGAGAGTCCCCAGACACTGTCTGCAGCCCAAGACCTGCAGAACTGTAATGTAAGGCCTCCCACACAACAATCAAATGCTCTAGAGAATACACAGAAAACCTACCCTCCCTAAAATACAAACATTAATATCCATTTCTCATTCAGCATTTGCACAGCAGAAAGAATAATCATAGGAAACTTTAAATTCAGCTACCACTGCATCTCCAGAATTCAGATTTCCTTTATCATTTTAAACAGGATGCATATGAAGTACGTAAATTACTCAATTATGTATTTTATGTGCCATGAGCAAAGTCACAGTAATGTTTCTGAATTTCATGCTGCTGGGACGTTCCAGTAATGTAAAGTTTTGAATAATGGTGCATCATGCACTAAAGCAAGCTTAAAACCTTGAAAGACTATGAGCAAATATATGTATACAAGAAGAGTGATGATCATGCTCTTTTTTGCAGAAGACAAAGGGAAAATTAAATTCATTAGTTATGTATCTTTGCTGTACATGCACATCTTATGTCCCTCAGGAAAGAAAAGATAGATAATTGTAAACCCCTGAAAATCATTTGTACAATTCTTTTATTTTAAAATCTTCTCTAGATAGCTCTCTCAAATGTAGTAGACCTGCCACATATTCAATATATTGTTGAACTTGGACTTTGTTTTTAGTAGATTTCACCTTCTATATTTCCATTCATTCTCCTAGTAGTAACATCACTAGTTTTATTATTTCACTCCACACAGATCATAGATCATGGCTTCATTCTAATCATTTACAGAATGTCGTCTTTTCTGAAGCAATTCATCTGTTAGACACTTAAATGTTTAAAGTCCCTTTGCAGCAAGCATTTGGGGCATCCAAGTTAAACCTCCTCCAGAAAATTAAAATTTTCCACAGCTCTTCCCAGTCTGGATACAGTTAGCAGCAACCTAAACCATATCCTTATGTCCTCTCATACGCTGAAGGGACTCTGTCAGCTTAGGTTAGGACAAAAAATTGTATAATACTACACACATACACATACCCCACTCCAGTACTTTTCAAAGCTCAGTTTTTTGCAATTTGCCTTAAAATCTATAAAAAATACCAGCTGTTTAGCATTTCTTTGCTAGAATTGAGTTGTGAAAGAAAACGCAATAGCTTTGTACAATCAAATAGCGGTTAAAGCAGAAATGACCCATTCTATTTATCATCCTCATTGAACTGCAAGAAGAAACAAATGGGGAAATGTAATTTTTTTTTTGCTTTATTTCATTTGCAAAAATTTTGACTAAGAGACAAATGAGCATCTAAAAAACCACAGCAAAATTCTAGAACTACTACAAGCAAGAGAATGCCATGTTATTTTTACTACAGCTCGATGAAGACATTTGAGACAGTTTATTGTCTACACGAAAGATTTCAGTTTTGCAGTTTTCTTCATTTGTAAAACCCTGTGTTATTTTTTGCTTAGCTGGTAAGCACTTATTTTTTGTTATTTGCCTGTAGTAGTTCACCAAATATACTAACAACTTTTTAGGAATTCAGGAAACGGTAGTCTCTCCTTGAGAAGATACAAGAAGGCCAAATGAAAACGAGGGTAAGGAAAAAATAGTGGTGTATATCTGTAGCACCGGGCCTCAGCACAGGCAAACTGTTTGTATATTTACTCTGCCTTTCAAAGGTCTGTCACTGATTATAGTAGAAATGCTGCTGTTACAGTGTCAGCAGTATGTTTGCTCAGTTGATCTAGTTTATCTATGTCTACATTAGACTGAATAAAAAAGTTACATGCACACACAAATGTGTGTATATGTACAAATACGTGCATGCACATGCCTGTGTGTATAGACACACATGAAAGTCTATGCCCTTAATATCACAATCTGGTAAAGGTCTAGCTCGTTTGATTTTTAAGAACATGCGCAGCACTTCAGCAATTTTCTTTGCATGATTCAAGTTAAACTTTTGCCTTAAAGGCATCCTGCAATAAACAATCTTGTAGTATTTACATTTTATTTAAGTCTTTGCTATTCTCTAAGTATTTTGAATGAAATATACTACCCAAGCACTCCTTTATGACAAGATGATTTCCCTATTCTATTGATTCCTCTTCATGTTTTCTCAACTTTTTCATCGAATTTTTTTTAAGGATATCCCTAAGGAAACAATGGTATATTAAATATTGTTTGGCTTACGTTTAAAAGAACAGTAGTTTAGATTATTTTATTATGTTCCAGACAAGGATTGCCTAACCAGATAATGTAAGCAAAGTAAAGTAAACTTAAAACAGAGTTTAATTACAAAAAGCATTGCTTGGAAATATGTAGTGATGCATTTGCAGTTAAGAAATATTGGACAATTCAGTGCACAGTGCAAGGAAGATTAGCGCAATATCTCAGTGATATCCAACTAATACAGAAAAAAAAAAGTATGTGGATATTTCAACACTTATTCTAGACGTCTAGCTTCAGCCAAGGAGTAAATAATCAATTTAAGAAAGGATGTAAGATGATAGCATTACATCACTGTAGAAGATTCCTAATCTTGGGCTTATTATGTACAAGATTTTTTCCCAGATATAACTATTACAATGTCCAAATGGTTGTTTTAACGTACACCAGATGCATTCCTCACAAGATAGTGTGGCATCTGGGAATCAGATGCATATGCTCTCATCCTGTCCATACTGACGTCATGGAGATAGACTCATGTCAGAATCACGATCATGAATCAGTAAGTAGCATCATGGAGACAGAATAATGTCAAAATCGTTATTTCAGGCAAATATACCTTAAAATGATCTTCTGTGACAATACACACAAGTCTTACGGCAGCCTACATCACTATTACTGTAGCAAGTAGACTCTGATCACGTTAGAATTCAGATCTCTATATGTTCATAAAATCAGGTACAGATGAATTTGTCTCAAAGAGCAGTGCAAAAGAGCAGCCCAGGAGCTATAAATTGTTCATCATCATGTAAACTAAATCCTTGTTTATCATAGATAGTTTGGGGGGAAGAGATTGTGATTCTTTTTTCTTTAAAAAAAAAATCTAGATCACTGCATCTGTTAGCATTCCTATTTATGGATATTGAAAGACTCCATATGAAACTGAAAGGACAGCAAGAAGATGGGAGTGATAAAGAAAGGCTGAGAAGGGACATCCTTCAAAATTTTTTTTCTGTATATGACTGTGCCTCTTAATTCATTTAGCTGACAATTTCATTAGTCATGACAAAAGGCTCTGCACACTGGTAGTGCTCCATAACACACATGTATAAATTCATATTTATCAGAGAGATTCATGACCTCATCTTGTCCTCATTAGGAGTTGAAATACAATAAGCACCTCGTCCAGCTGGGCTTTAGGTAAACAAACAAGCTCTTACAAATGCTTAAAGAATACCACAAAATTTATTCATCCTGTTTTAGTCACAAAACCCTCCACGACACAAAGTTCCTACAACACTACTTTCTATCTACATAGCCTTTGAGGCTTAGGCTTTTCTCTGAAATTTCATCTTTATGCTACTTCATGGACTTTGCTTAAACATAGCCTGTGTATTAACTGATAGTGAAAAATGGAGCAGAATTTTCCTATATTCATATTAATTTTTCTTTTGATGTCAGTTTTGCAATTTATTTCACTTGTTCCATTGCACATCATGCCACCTGAATAAGTTTCAGGGCTAAAAGCCTGCAGAAATCATAAGAACGACCTCTATGAAAAGTAGAACTGTTTTTTTTTTCTTTTTAATTGAGCTCCCTAATGATAAAACCTTCATCTCATTCTCTGAGTACACAGTTCTGCACTTTTAAATGAGCTGACTTCATCCTTTTTTTTCTGAAAACTGTGGTCATAATATTATCAACCAAGATATTTAGATTATTGTTATTATTTTTAAGTATATTAGAAATAAAGTGCTAGATGAATAACATCTCTGTAATGGAAACCTGTCTTTTGCTATGTGGAACTCTATCACATCCAAGAAATCTGTCTCCTTGTCCTGAGAAAGGTCCAAAGAGACATATCTAAGACTTCAAGTCAAGTAGTCCTTAATTCTAATACTCTAACACTGCTAGTACAACTTGCGACAAGACTTTATTTTACATCTGTAAAAGGACAATAATGTTAGTAAAATAACAATCTGATTTTTAAAAAATTGAAAAATTAAATGATGAGAAAATTGAGTGTTGAGATGCAGGGCTAGATTCTGGGCCTGACAGATAACTGCTAACAAAACAGGTTTAGTATTAGGAGGTTCTGGTTTAGTCCAAGAATAACGGGTCACATTTCATATTTCTGCTCATGACTACAGATTCTTAAATTTATGACTGCCTCTAAATCAGAAACATAAATGCCTTCAGAGGTGTAAGCACAGAGTTCTGTCTAACTGAGCATTTGACTCCTTTTTTTTATGCCTAACAGAATTAATATTGTACATATCTAGAGCTTTTGAAGGTAAAAGAAGGTAACAGTCAGATTTTAGTGCTAAAATGCTCTAAAGTCTTAATACTAGATTATGACCTTAATACTCTGCTACCCTGCTGCTTGCAGGATCATTTACACCTGTAGAAAATGAATACAATGTGGATTTAAAAACAGACACACAAAATCCAAAAAAACAAACCAAAATCACCAACCTACCAAATCAGAAACGCCGTATTTCATATGAATTTTACAGAGGCATAGATGGTGCAGGCCAAATAGAACCAAGTCCAGGGGCAGCACTCAGTGTTCAGGTAGCTTGTACAAGGAAATTGATTCTTGCACGTATTTCTAAAATAAGAGAAGTGGAAACCTAAAAAGTTTGCAATACAAATACATCAGTATTGGGATGCCAGCTGTGCATTCAACACAGAAGAACAAAGATGACAAATGCATTCATGGAAAAGAAAAACAGACTTCTTTTCCTAAAACACGAAACTTACTGTCAGGCAAAACACAACCATATGAATGTGCATACAAATGCAGGTAGAAAATACAGGAATTGACTTTTAAATTTCAATTCTTGTTGCAATGTTTTTATTGTATCAATACTGACCTGTAGGTAACATCTGAATTTATTTTCAGACACCTTCTGTTAAAAAACAAGACTATACTAATATGACACGATTGGCATTCATATATATCAGATACACATTTACATGCTGTACCTTTTGCAGTCTGCTGGCTTCATAAAGTTGAGAAAGTATTAAATATCACTGTTCAGTTGCTGGCTGTAATGTCCTAACACGAACACTGTGAAACAAGGGCACTGAGCAATAAGTGACACAACATAGTAGGCCAGCCATCCCAGCGACTGTAGGGGAAAGAACACTCTTCTGTGCCCTTGATGCTGATCCAGTTGCCCTGTAAGTACAAAAACATTATTTAAACAAGCTACTTGGTTAATCCAGAGCACATCTATATATTTTTATGTCCAAAAATATATGCTACACAGGGATAGGAAAATCCAGCAATATCCCTTTAATTGTAAGATGACTCTGATTACAAAGCCTTTACATCAGGTAATGCCTGAGGAATTGAAAATTTAGAGCCTAAACACTCTGCCAAGTCACAGAAGTGGCCTGGCTTCAGCCACAGGGAAGATTATAAACAAATAGAGTGAAAGTTTACAGAAAAGTTATCTTGATTTTCAAGTCCCACATCCAGTGTAGTTGCTTCATTTCTAACCATGGTTTACTCAGACTACTGAAGATCTTAAGTGGCAAGATTGCATGCGCAAAGAAATAACCTTTTCATACGTCAGAAGTATCTGCTCTTTTACTGGACTCCTCTTGCCCAATTTTTGAGACACAAGTCAAACAATAGGAGCAACCCCTCCACCACCTATTTCCACATAAAAACTCTTTGCTGCAACATAGCTAGTAACTTGCCCAATTTTTACAGCCTGTAAATCACTGTTTACTCTTAACATCAACTGAAGTCATGGAGGCATATACTACCATGATGTATTAATTACAAACTTTCATCACACTAATGACTATCACGTGGGTTTTCCTACCTTAAGTTAAAAGCAGGCTTTGTTTTACTTTATTTAATAAACTGCCAGAGAAAATAACAAAAAAGCCAGGTACACAATACCAAAAGCAATACCAAAATATTTCCAGATATCATTAGATTTCTAGAGTAGGAAGAATGTAACAAGACATGTAACTGTCAAAATCAGGAGTATTTGTACTTTTGTACATAGACATTGTGCCATATAAGAAAGTAGTGTGAAGAGGGACATTTTTGGAGCTTTGTTCTTTTTAATCAGATCAGAGATTGTTACATATTTCCATGATGTTGGACACTCAGGCTGAAGCTTACATTTGCAAATTTTGCAATAAAACCATTAGAGCAGACCAAAGACATTCATTAAGGTGAAAGTGGAAAAAACATCATTCTATTTCACTACCACTGCTCTGAATTCTGTACTATCATTAACCAGCTATTCTAATAAACACCAAGGGAGCTATAGCTTTATCCCCCATAAAACCAAAGTAATCACAGAAATTATTCATCAGTTATTCATGATATGCTCCTTATTACTGATAAAGTTATGACTGTTGCAATTAGTTCCATTATAAAATTATATTTTTGCAACAGTAAAAGTGCAAATTTTCCATTAGTAAAAGTGAAATTTAATTGCATATAACATGAGTCCATACTCCAGGACAGATATTTCCAGTATCAAAATATTTATTAAAAGGCTGGCATGAGTAGTTACAATACCAAATTGAGGACAGCAGTTAATAAACAAGGCAGGGTTGCTATTCAGATGGAACTTGATAGGCGGAGAAATGGGCTGACAGAAACCTCATGACATTCAAAAAGGTCATTCAATATCTTGCATCTGGGTTGGAATAACCTCATGCAACAGTACATCTGGGCATCGAGTGGCTAGAAGACAGCTTTGCAGAAAAGGACCTGGCAGTTCTTGTGGACAAGTTGAACCTAAGTCAGCAGTGTGCCCTTGCGATGAAGAAGGCCAGCCACACACTGGGCTGAATTAGCAAGCCTGTAGTCATCAGGTCAATGGAAAGTGACTGCCTTCTTTATTCCTCTATATCCCACTACTGTGAGGCTGCAATACAAGTATCATGCCCAGTTTTGGGCTCCCCGATACAAGAAAAACGTTGTCATACTGGAACAAGTCCAGAGAAGGCCCCAGAATTACAGGGTTCAAGCACAGGGTTGACTAGGAGAGGCTGAGAGAATTGGTTCTGTTCAGTCTTGAGAAGAGAAGGTTAAGTGGGGAATCTTGTTACTGACTACAACCACCTAACGAGAGGGTACAGAAGAGAATAAATCAGACTATTGGACATGCACAGTGATAGGACAAGAGGCAACAGATACAAACTACAAGAGAAATTACAAGGTAAAAATTTTACACAAGGGTAGTCAAAAATCAGAACAGGTTGCTCAGAGAGATTGTGGAATCTCCATTCTTGGAGATATTCAGAACTTGCCAGGACAGAGCCCTGGGCAACTTGATCCAGCTGCCTGCACTTTGAGTGAGGGACCAGGTGACTCCTACAGGCCCCTTTCAACCTCAATTATTCTGTGATTCTATTGTACTGACTAGTTCCTGATACAAGTATATGAAGAAAACTATAGTAATTGTCAAGGTGAATTTTTAAAATTTCTCATGACTCCTTAAAACTACATTATAATGGATGTAAGTTACTTCATTATGCTTACATTGCAACAGACAATATGTAGTACCATTGAGAATTTATTTAAAAATACAAAGTAACTATACAGAGATCTATAAATAGTGCATAGACCGATTCTAGTCCATTATCACAACCCGTTCCCAACAATTAGCTTTTGTTAAATTGCACATACTGACATATTAGACCCAAAAAGACAGATGAGACAAAGAATACACCATGTATTAGAAAAAGTTTGCACAACATCCTTTATGTCAGGTCACTATGAGACCAGGTCTAAAATGAATGTTGTTCCAAATAGATGCACCAAACTGTTGCAGCATAAGCATGTACAGGGATTTACACTCTACAAGGTTTAAAGGCCAAGAAGTTTCCTCTGAGAATTCACAGAAAATAGATTTGAAATTTGCATTTTAAACTACACTACTACTACTACTAGTACAGAATGCTACATTTTAAAAGCACTTTACATTAACTTGTTAATCTTTCACATACTGTTATGGAGACATTCTTTCTATTTTGCGTAGGGAACACTTAACATAATTATTTTAAAGAAACATGGATTACAGTATGAAATTTTCTCCTCCTGTTTGTAAGATGGCCGTTTCATTTCTAACTCTACCTACCAAAACAGTGCAATTACTACTTCCTGCTTACTTATCCCAGAAACAAGTCTCCTTGAATCAAGCTGAAGGACAATTCTTCTTCCTCCAGAAAATTAAGAAAACTATTTTCTGGAGAAGTGAGAGACCAGGAAACAGAATCCAAATCCTGTACTCCAACAGGCCTCTTTGTACCTTTTTCTAGGTAGGCTTTGGACATGACAAGGCAAAAAACCACCTGTGCATGACAAGGGAATTCCTCTACCAATTGCTCTTCTATAATGCTTCTACCTTTAGAGCAAGGAAGAGAGACTCATTTTAAGAAAGACAATTTCAAATAATGAAAACTAGGATTAAGGAAGATAAATTGGAATGAATGCAAATTTAAAAAAGCCTGTTGTATATTAGACAGCATTTTTTGCTTCCAAAATATTTTAATTGTTTGCAAACAATTAAAAACAACTGAAAAGATCATAAATATTGGAGGGTACTTTATCTGAGCCATGATGTGCTAAGGACAGAGGCAGGACAAAGTCTGCATTCGAAGGTAATCTCTTAGATGACCTGACAGTTTGGGGCAAAAAAAAGAACAGCTTACAGCATAAAACCCAAGTCCTGAGGAAGAGCTTGTTTACACCAAAATTCACTTTGCAGCTACACTATTTGACTTAATAATAAGATATCACCTGTACCTACAAATCTTGTCCTTGGAAATACAGTATATTTTGAGAACAGTTGACTTCCTCTGGAAAAACCTTCATGTTCACAATACTGCTGAAGATGCCTCAAAATGCAGATGGTTGGTAACCTCAATGCATGCTTTTGCAAACAGTAGTGTATCACTCAGTGCTGCCAAAGCAGCAAACAGTGTGAAGATATAGCAATAATTTTACAAAATAAGTAGTGGAGGGTTTTTTCTGCTTGACTCAAAGTTTCATATTTCTATTACTATTAAAACTGCTCAGTCTCTGCTGCTCGCTTCTGTAAATTATCAGTCCAACCAGCACTATTATGCCTGGTCCTCAACAACCCAGATGAAAAAAGTGAATTACTGCTGCACATATTCCTTCCAGATGTTATAAGTTTCTCAGAGTCCTCTTGATGAGAAAAAGCATAGATAGATCGTGAGCTTGTTTGTTTCCTTCTAGCCCTTTGCAGCCTCCATACCTTGGTGTGGGGTATTGAGGGGGAAGACTTCCCTTCAAATGTGAAATTTTAGTGACATAAGCTACAGATAACTTTATAACTTAGTTATTTCTGCATGGCTTTTGTAAGTTAAAAACAGAAGTTCAAACCTTTAGCCACCCAAGAAAACAGCCAAAGCAAAACAGACCAAAAAAATCCTTAAATTCACAATTTTCACAATAACAGTTCAATAACATTGAATGCCAAAGCAAAAATACTGTGAGACCAATGGTCATAGAAACATCATATTTTGATAAACTGAGAAAAAGCATACATTAAGACTGATGTATTTCTAGAAGGCATGCCAAAAACCTCATAGTCCAGAGATAGCTGTGACAAGAGGTGTATCTACAGTTAGTGTTACACCTAAAAAAGATGTCTTAAAGGCTGCAAAAGATATAAAAATCAAATCAAATTTTCTTGCAAATATTTCATCCATTTGGTCCTGAAATTGTCTGACACCACTATCAGTCTCTTAATAGACTAGTCTGAAAAATAGAGCCATTCATATGCTCAATTCACAGATAAATCAAACAACCCACCTCAGACTGGCAAAATCTGTCACAAAGGTGCTTCAAGTATCTCATAACTAACTGCTGCATATGTCTCAAAACCCCTAAGTAGTAGGGTACACTAGCCTGCATGGCCACCCATACTAATGCACTTAACACTACTTCTAATACTAGTCCAGTTTCTTTAGAGTTAGCATGGATGTATTTACATTACATAGTATCATGCAAGATTTAACCAAATTAAAAAACAAAGATTATAATTTAATGTCAAAAGTTGACATCACATTATTCCTTTTTAACAATGAAAGTTCCTAACTGTATTTTGATAATAGTACTTATACCAACTCTCATTTGAGTTCTTCTGGATTAGATGACATTGGTTTCATTTTTAATGTACTAGTAATACAAAAATACGAAGATACTTCTGAAGATTTTTTACCACAATTTATAATTTGGATATCATCTTTCATTGTCTGCACATAACAAAGGGCAAATGATGATGATGATGTTTTGGAAGAATGGTATATTTTCCCCAGAAGAAATAAAGTTATATTTTTTTGAAAAATTTCAGTTATTCTGTTGTGGAACATGCAGTAACAAGGAGGAACTCTAATGCCATAAAGTTAAGTCATACCTGATTGGATTAAAGTCTACCTTCAAAAATCAAAGCATTGTAACAGGAATGACTGAAGCCACAGTAGTCAAGAGAATGAGCAGCCAAGTATTTACCTGGCTCAGAGAATTATAGACATTTCCTGTTAATAAAAGAAAACAAAATATATTTATTAGAATTAGTAGATTGCATTTCTGATATGCATTAAATTACATTTTTACTTTAGATTAACCTGTTTTTTCTATTACAAAAGCTTTGAAATTTTTTTCTAGATGTACAAGAACACATTCATGAAATAAAGGTAACTGGGTAAAGTCTAAAGTTTGAAATAATACAAATTACGAATAATTTAAATTAGTACCTGCACTGTTTAGAAGAGAAAGCACCTGCTTGCACTGTTATATGTATGGATTGACTTTAATTAATTTATTTGGCTTTGTCTAACTTTCCACATCATTCAACCATGAAACTGGTAAAGCTTTTCAGGTATGACTACTTGAACTATCAAAGTTGTTTCTATTCATTGGAGGTTCTAGGGGACACATCTTTTAGAGCAGAAAAGTTAGAAGTCTGAATATGAATGAAGAAAACTAATACAAGGCTGGAATTCACTTACAAAGATTTTTGTCTTAAATTTGGATAATTATAGATATTCTTCTGGAAGATTTTTCTTGTCAATTCCAACCACTTCACACCATCAAGTTCTAGCTGGTTCTGCCTGTTTTTGCTGGCAAATCAAACTTCTTTGAAATTAGTGAGTTCCCTGTTGCTTAGAATGTCCAACCAATGTTAGAAAAAAGAATTTTCCCTTGTAGCTTACATCTAGCTGCTAAAAATGCTGTGAAATTTATTCAGCCATCATCTAACTTTATTAAAACACTTCTGGGATGTAATAAATACAGGATGGCTTTGAATACATGCATCCACTGCATCCTTACAACAAATCATTCTGACTTCATTATACAGAGGGTTTTATGGATCCCTAAAAGGATAGAGTTTCTTCCAGTCTCCCGAGTTTTAATAATGGCAGGAAAGAAAACTATAAAATTAAAATTTGATTACATTAAGTCACTTAACTCTGTCTATTATCAATTATTTTCAACACAGCTGGGATGTTTCTGTAAACCTAGAAGAAAAGTTAATACTACTTAGCCAGAATCAATTCAGTTCTCTTCCAAACATACAACTGTTTTCTGCATTGTTGACACTGTGTTTATTTGTAACTTCTTTCTCTATTGTTTGCCATAATACACAAATGACCACTGAATATATTATGTTTGGTAAAAAAAAGAAATACAGAAGTACTCACCTACAAAAGGGAAGTGGCTTGGGACTCTACCAAAAATCTCATTACTGTGCTTTGCAATTAAAACCACAAAACACACAGCCATGCTACCCCAGATGGAGAAATGATTGATAGTATTCCAGTAACTGGTATCTAAGACTATCTGCAAATAAAATAAGGTTAATAAATGAAACAGCAATTTTGATGGAAGCATTCTCTACAGTGGTCCCAATGTCACCTATATAAAGGATGAAAGGGAGAGAAATCTTGTTTGAAAAAACAGTATGGGAGAGGAAATCACATTCATGAGGAACTAAACTTTTTGGATTACAGGAAATCTGTACAGCAAAAATGGGATATATACCTAAATGCAGGAAAGAAACAAGGTTTTTTTGGTATTAAAGAGACCAAAGGTAAGATTTTGAACTATAAACCTGAGGAATACTGACATGCTTAGAGAAGAAGACATCCTCTTTGGTTGAAGTTGTAACTATTTTGCATTCTCAAAAAACAGAAAAAAAGATGTTGACAAAAGTGCAGTGGTAAAGAGCAAAGAGTAGTATGAACAAATAAAGTCTTCTTTTAAAATAACAGAAAGAAAGAGACACAGGACCAAAAGTAGATATGTAAAAGGAAAGTAAGAGAGGAGATAAAACAACTATTTTTAAAAAAGGATATTGACACAAAAGGCACACCAGAAACTTTATATAAGAACAATGAGGGGATACTATAAAACTAAGCTTCAAAGTACGTAGGAAAAACAAATAACCTCAAGGCTCAAGAACTGGTTCTGTATATTACAGAAAGTTTGGAGTACCTGTCTCCTTGGAATATAATGCTGAAACTAAAATTTTAGATTCCAAAAATGGTTGCTGTATGGAATAGGTAACTGAGAAACCTAGAAGAGGTAACTGATTCCTGACTTTGTCCTGAGCAACATAGAGAACCTGATTCAAAATGCTACAACTGAAAGAGCTATTTTCTAACATTCTTTCAGGAGCTTAAAAAAAAAAAAAACCAAAAAAAAAACACAACACAACTTGCTAAGAGCTGCTATGGAAAGGTCATCTCAGTCTGACACTTAAAGAGTGGAAGAAAATAGTTTTCACTAAAAGGAATTTTGACAACAGCATCCCATTGGAATATGTTTCTGTGTTGTTTAACAGATTTATGAATAATTTAGAAACAAGGATTAAGAGTGAGGAGACAGGAGTTATTGGTTGTGTTATTCTGGATCGTAAGTGATAAACAGCAAAGAATATCATGTTAAAGAATGACTGGGCTATGAAATTGAAGATGAAATTCAATGTTGATAAATGTAGACAGATATTACCACTCATGAAAGAGATCTTGAATTTACATATGCCATTCTGTGAAAACTTCAGCTCAATTTCAGTAACAGCCAAAAAGAAAATGGAATTGCAGGAATTAGTAAAGGATTACAGAATAATATGTAAAACATCATTATGCCACAGCATATATTCACAATGCACCTGAATGCTAGATAATACACGAAGTTTTGGCTTCTGCTCCTCCTTCTCCTCTCTGCCCCCACTCCCAAAAACATATCTAGAACTAAGAAAGGTATGAAGAATGACAAGATGGTAATGACTTTGATATGAGAGAAACCTCAATTAAAACTTGATCAAAATATATCCCTCTAAATGGACAGGCTAATACTTCTAAGAAAGAGCCCTAGATGCTATACATTCATTTCCAGGATGGTTGTGTCTTTTATAACCTCTATAAAGTAATGTAAATTTATCAGTCAAGATGCAAAAGATATCTCATGCCTGATTTTGTACTGTTTTGCATGTTTTTGTGAAGAAAGGATAATTATTTGAGAATGATTTCCCATAAAACAAATTTAAGAAACTGAGAAGGCTAAAACTCAGAACTTGTGGGGAAACTCAAGAACCAAGTATGTTTGCAAAATAAATGCATAAAAGCAATACAAATTAAATACACATGATCTCCAAAACCATTCTTCAATGCCATTTTATTGTTAATGCTAAAAATAAAATAAAAATTACATATTGCAGCCAAGTCTGATCATAGACAGAGCAGCCATTGATACATTTTCTCTGAGGAACTTCCTGAAATTTTTGTGGTAAAGAATTGAACAATTATCAGTTTTGCTAGAGGTTTTTTATGAGATTTGCTGCGTATTTCAAAAGCCCCAGCTGAACCCAAAGCTCAGAAGACAGAAATCATACTAAGCAACAGTGAAACAATTTTACACATATGTTATCAAAAAAAAATAAATAAATTCCGTAGGGTTTTCTTAACAATGAAAAAAATTGCATTCTATACGCATAATTAATTGTACAGGACATGCCATCCTTGGTACCAACATACAGGAGACTGGAATAAGTACTAAAATATATAAGAAGCATATGGTATCTTGGAACATTTGTAAAGATCAGGAAGAATGATTTTATCATTTATTTATAGTATGGAAGGTTGGGAGACTGGAATTTTACTTGGCTTTTGCCACAAATTTTTTCTGAGTCGCCTTTGACAACTCACTTGATCTCTACAGATTTCTCGTCTTCTGTCTATAAAAGGCAGTTCATGTCAAAACAGTGCTGTAAGAATAAACATTCATAAAACATTTTGAGACTTTAAAAGGTAGGTACCACATTAAGCAAATATAATTCTGTTCTAAGAGGCCTTTTTAACTTGCATTGTCCAATAATGAATATAGCATGTAGAAGTGGATCCTGATCTAATCTTTACTGATGGTTCACCAGCATTTGAAATTTACCAGTTCACCAGTTTTGAAGGTTTAAAATGACTACACACATCCATCATAGCTTTCTCTATCAAAAATATGTTTCCAATTTTATAATTGTTGGAATTATAACTCACAAGTATAGTCACAGTACACTGCAAGCTTGCTACTAGATCTGTCCTCCCTCTGCCATTCCTCTCCTTCCCTCTCCCTCACATTGAGCTTGAGTCAAAGAAGAAAAACTAATCCTACAAGTCCCCAAAGTTAGTGTATCCAGGTCCCTGCTAGCAGCAAATAATCACAATATGCAAAAGGAAATTGCTGATGGTCACAAATTCAAAGTCTAGAAACGTTTTAATGCTCAAAAGTATTTCAAATTTGAGGCTGAATTTTGTCAAAATTCTGGAAGCTTACCTTAGTTCCTGTTTGTCTAATACATAAGGACTAATACAGAGCTACTCAAAAGCCAACCTGAAAAATTTTGCCCAAAATACTGCTTTACCTTATAGGATACTTGCTTCTTTGTAAAAGTTGCAGTAAAGCCAAACTAAGAACCATCTCCTCCACATTAGCTCTCTTTTATTCTTCCAGCAGACTGAAGCAGAGGAAACAGAACATCACAATGTACCACTCTTGGATGCACGGCACCATGGCTATAGGAGAATTTATATTTTTGTAAAACAGAATGAAAATAATCCATTTAAAAATAGATCAGTGAAAAACCATAAATAACACTATCAGTAAGTGTCAGAGAGATGACACCACATCACTGCTAACCAGTTGCTCCACCATCAGTGTTTAGCATCACACATCATGCAAAGGAAAACAATTTTTAGATACACGTCACCAGAAGATTACATTCCAGAAATTGTCATCTTGTGCATATAGTCCATCTACTAGGCATTTAGGCTAGGACAGAAGGGAGCACATTAATCAAAGATCAAGAATAATCAAATTCCATTGTGCCAACAAAATAACACAGTCCAAAGTAATGAGATACCATATGCCACTAAGTAATTATGGTACTGTTCTAATGGCAACATTGGGTCCAATAAAGCATAATCTGTTTATATTTGTCCAGCTGCTTTCTGCTGTCCTGTTGGTAACCTGAAAGTCCGTAATAAGAGGCATATGAAAGAAAGATACAGATGCTGAGCCCTTTTACCTTTTTGCTTCTTTTGATCTTATATTTGCTAATTTCAAAAAAATAATTAAAGGCAAGTAACAAAAAAGGAAGAAAATACAAATTATTATAATCAGAGACTATGGTAAATTTTGGCCCCACTTATGCCAAAAGTGCCTACACAAAGTGCACTTAAAACACTTCGCCTATGCCTTCAAAGGAGCCAGAATAACATTATCATCTCATGAAACCTAAAATACATTAAATATTTTCTACTCTAAAAGCACATATATAATTTTGTCTCCTGGAAGAGATGAAGATATTGAGTCATTGCTACAGGGGGAACACCCAAAATAACTACTGGAATTTATTTAGGAAATTCAAAACTAGTGGTTTCTTTACAACTGTGAAAGTCAGCTTGATAACATATTCAGTTATTTGTTCATATATATGTATTTATATACACATACATATATATATACACACACAAAAATATATATGAACTTTATAAAAAACAGAAATGGAAAATGTATAATTTAGCAATAATATTCCATAGAGTGCTTTCCTAGTCAAAAGTCAATACTAGAATTACTTGGGATTCAGAAAGTGTCCACTGCCATATCACCAAAATATCATGTACACAGTTTGAAGCAGCAGTCCACATAGTCCTGATCTGTTGTGTTAATTTGTCTCCAGAAAAAAACCTGCTTTCACTTGAAAGAAAACTGTAAGAACAAAACGGCATGTTCTATAACCAGACTAAAACCTCCATGTTCGAAATGGTCATTTCTTGGTGTACTTCGCTTTTGTAGCAAATTATATTTAATATATATATAATATTTTATTTATATAAATATATATCAGTCTCTAAACTTCTATTTAAATCTATTAAAGATTTTTAAAATTAGGACCTTTGAAGCAAAAAGGACATTAGCAAAGCACAGAAGACCAGTGTGATATACTTCTGCCAGTCTGTCTTACCTAAGGAAACGTGCCTTCTTTTATCTTGTAGCTTTTGTTCTCAAAGTATTAGCGTGACACTTGGTTAGGTATTAGGAAATCTGAATGCTGTTCTCAGCTCAGAGATCAGATAGTAAAGGTCAGATAGTCTAACCTTTATCTTTGTCCTAAGTATTTCATGGGTAAGGTTTTTAAGACAGTCCACCTTTCAGAGTGTCTCATATTACATGCTCTTACTGAGATCTCAAAGCCAGCTCAACTGAAAATAAAGCAAATAATAAAATTCATTTGTTTGTGCTCTGGGAAATATGAAGTTAGAAAGTTAGAATTCACAAGCTGTTGATTACCTGAGCATGACAAGTACATGGCAATTATGTGAGCATAAACACAGTTTAAATGTTTTCTCATTATAGAACTTTCTAACAAGATTGAAGGATTTCTTGTATGCTGGCAGTTTATCTGATGATCCGCTAAACATACAGCCATGACAGACAAATGCCACCTCTTGCATCTTCTGGTCATTTAGGAAAATACCCATGGCATCTCTTCTAAAATCTACGTATACATCTATATCTTAATCTGAAATTAAAGTCCTTTCATTTTCAACAAATATTTGCCTGTTATATATCACACAAAGCATCATTAAGAAAATTATGAAAGCTTTAACTAAAAGGCAGATAGTCAAAACAGTTGTGAAAATCTCTTCAAATCTGAATCGCACCAAAACTCTGGGAAAAAAAATTAACCCTGGCAACAAATCATATAGATACAAAATTTAAATGTTTTTTAACCTTCTGAGAAAAAAACCTTTTGTGTATTACATTTATTAAGGTGAGCCAAAAGAGCAAAAATATTAATGTGAACCATACTGGTTGCTCCAGTGTTCACTAAAGGCTTTCCAATACTGTGTAATTCTATAAATTATAATCAAATGTTACATTTAATTGTTGTGATTGCTAAAAAACATACCCTTCTGCAGACATTTAAAGGTTATTTCCCAAGGCTCAGAACAGTAACAGAGTCTCACAGTCATTAATGCTTTCACACACAATTCTTGATTCTCTCTTTTCTGGAGCCATGCCAGCAGCATCAGGAATGATTTCCTTTTCTGAAGTCACCACTGCATGAGTTTTGGAATATGTATTGCAGCTGCAGTTTAGAATTTTTCACCAGTTCCCCTCTCTGGTTTCAGGAGATACATCTGGGCAGAAAAAAATATACACTTTAAGGTATCCAGGGAAGACTTATTTCTCTTCTTCCATTCCTTCTGCCTGCTATGAGATCAACCCACTTTAATTACCAATGCTACCTACTCATTTCCTACATGATATTTAATTACCAATGCTACCTACTCATTTCCTACATGATATTTTCTTTTCAGTATTCTGCAGGAGGAGAGTCTAATCAGCATCTGACTTATCAGTCACTAAGTAGACTGTAGTCTACTAGTAAATGAAATAAGTAGGAAAGAGGTCTATAAAACTATGATAAATAGACGATCACTGCTCACTGTCTTTTCACACATAAAAACCAACGGGCATGAAATAAAGCTAGTAGATAGCATGTTTAACAGAGAAAGGAATCTAAATTAAGCTGTAGAACTCCTTGCTGCAGGATGTTGCAAATGTTAAACTCCCCATGTATTTAACAAGCAGCTGGACAAGTCCATAGAAGAAAAAGCTTTTAACAGTTATTAAACATAAAGCACCACCTTTGAGAAAGTCTTTAAGCTGCAAGTTGTTGGAAGCTGGGAAAGCAGCAAGAGAAAGTATCATTACGTTTGCTCTGTTTTTATGTTCTTCCATAGGTATTTGCTGTGGGACACTTGAAAATAGGGTTCTGACAAGACAAGATCATTGGTCCAACCATTATGGCCATTTTTAAGGTCTAGTAATACCTCCTAAACAGAGATGGAAGATTGTGAATAACAAAGGATCTACAAGGGACTGATCAAAGCCCCTGTTGCTTAGGTATTAGAGCATAAACATTTGCATAAAAATAAAAAATATATTTTTTCCTTATTTAAATCTATTAAATAGGATTAATAAAGATGACATTTTATTTTTTGGATATATTATCTCATTAATTATAGGTAAAGAAATTTGGAAATAGGGAGGTTCTTTTAGCTCATCAATAGAAAGCTGGTAAAAAAAAAATAAAAGGTCAAACGTCTTTAAGTCATTAGTCTCACAAAACAGATTTAAATGCTCAGGAGGTAAAACTTGGGATTCCTTGGATTAAACAGCTCTAAATATAGTCTCCAATAAAACTCTCAGTCCCTTAACAATATATATGTTCTTTATACATGTTAAAACATGTTTAATATACAAGGATTCCACTCTTGGTCTCCCCCTTCACCGCCTCTTAAATCACCAGCTTAATGTTTCCTGAAGAACAAGGCCCACAGATGAAGCATTAAAGGATAGGTCATCTAGGTTGTGTTTATGAAAAACATGAAATTTCAAGCGAGCTCTTTACCTCAGTATAATTGCTCACTGGCCATCTTTTATGGCAGATGAAGTTTAGTTAGAATCAGTTATTTTGTCATGGCTTATCTACACACTCCTTAAAACCACACAGACAAGTCCTGGGATTTACCACTAAAGCAGAACATATGGTTCTCTTTTTTTCTTCTACTAAGTATATAGCAGGATAGCCCAAAATACAAAATAATGATATGTTTCAAGAATCTTGGAAAAAGAAGGGGATCATTAAGTGTAATAATTGCAGTCAGATACAATTTTTTTCAAAACAGAAAAAAATGTAACATGATTTTGATCAACTTCCAAACAACTTTACTCAAACTTCTGGACGACCTAGCTCATTTTTCTGACTTTTAATAATCCAATAAAAATAAATATTTTAACAGTTAGGCATATTAAGTGTACAAGTCACTGTTTTGTTCATAAACTTAGCAGTCAGAAACTAACCTGAGCAGAGAAGCCAAAGATGGAGCCAAACCAGAAATGCACCTGTATGAAAGCAAAGTTCTTGTAGAAGAAATAAGACAAGAACTTGCACATTGAGATAAAACCACCTGCCCATGAACAAGAGCAAGTATCTGCGGGTATCCAAACAGAGCAAATGAATAGTCACTGGCCAAGACTGTTTGCATTCCTTCCTGGCTACTGATGCCCACTCCTGCGTGTTCACCTGCAAGCAGGGAGGAAATGTACTTCTGCTAAGGAGCTGAAAAAAACAGATGTCAGCTTATTAAACTATCACAATTTCAGACAATACGTATAATTACTGTCAGCATAGAACATCATCCTAGGCTACAGCAAATGTGAAATTGAAGTCAAAAGTGTTTATGAAAGAGGGAACATTCTCACATTATCACTTTCTTTCATGACTCACTCACAACTCCACCATTTGGAGGAGCTTAAGAAGCTCCCCATGTAAGACAATTTTTGTTATGATTTTTAAATAACCCACAGTTCTCTTTCTGCTTCCACATCCCCTTTAACTTTTCCTCCTTTCCATTCTTGTCTCTAGAGAACTATTTCCCCATTCTCACCAAAACAGATGAACTAGGAAAAACAAACAGAACTTAACTTTATACATAGCTGTTATAGAATAATCCAGTGGAGAAAATTTGTGGAGTCCTATTCTGCTATTTTTCCTGCTTCAACAATACGCCATTGGAATACAGGGTTCTGAAAAATTACAGGACAAGGCTAGCCACAGCATGATGAAATAAAGTAAGCAAGCAGCTCAGGCTGTTATTCATCATAAAGTCATTTTATTAAATCATTTTATGGCTGCCCATCAATTAATTAGAAATTTATATGCTTCCTGTATAATGTTACATAGCTATTGTACTGCATAAAGGAGCTTCCAAGTATCTGACAGTAAAATAAACAGAGCAGTTACTAATATTAACTTAGGCATTCAGCATTTGCCGTGCTTAATATTGTGCAGCATTCTGATACTGCCACACTGTATCCTCAACTTCACAGGAACACCAGTCAGTTGGGAAATTTTGGAGGATATCTGAACATGATACCATAGAATTCTATTTTCTTGAAACATTAATTCTGATTAACTGAGATGCCTGCATGCAATTAAGTGACCCAAACAAAGACACTCTACTGTGTTCTGAGGCTAATGGTGCCATCCTGTTCATCAGGATGGTAATACAGCATGGACGCTGTCAGGTCCTGCATTTGGTAGTTCAGCTCGGACGAGGTAAAATAACTAACCCTTTGTGCAACAGACTTGCATAATCTTTATTCCATCAAAGACCCAGCTATGAACAAAATAAAGCAATGAAAGTATTTCAGCTAACAGCAGAAGATGCATCATCTATTATTCAAAAATTCTCCTTAAATCAGGGTGAAAGGTAAGCCTTTGGGATGGCAGTTAAGAGGATTCGATTCTGTATTATTTAGTAAATGCCTTGAATGAAAAGGAAGTCCATGACAGCAGGCAGAGGAAGAGTCTCCCTCATACCCTTTAGCCCCTATTATTCTACTGTAACTGATAGTCCATGAAACAATTGCTAGATACTAACAGCCATCAGCTTCCCCATTTGTGAAACACAGACAACTTGTTTAAGTCCTTCAGGTATGTTCTATTGTCAATGATTAATGTAAACATTTGTAACTGTAACAGTAATATTGCATTTTAGTAGAATAAACACCAGCTGGAGCATATCATGGAAGCTACAGTTTTCCATATATTTGAAAGGTGACCATGCAAAGTCACAGAAGAAAAAATCTATCAGGCACTAGGAAACACAAAAGAAACACTCATCTTCCTGAGACACACATGAGCTGAAGGAAGCAGCACAAGCATCTCTGAATGGTTGCTCTCTTCTTTTGCTCTTTCCTAGGCATCTACTTTTGGTCACTGCTGAAGACAGGATCCTGAATTGGAAGGTTTTTGATCAGATCCAGTTTAAGTTCACCTCATGTGAAGTACTTTACTTCTTTACCACAGTTCCAAGTGCCAAGTAGTAGTGTAATGGCTGATATGATTTACTTTTTTTCCAAAAAAAGTTTAAATAACTCTTAAATTTTTTTTTAAAAAAAAAAAAACACTTTTCTAAGCAATGGGCCTCCTATAAATATCAATTCATTAATAAACTACCTTTGCATTTTTATTAACATTTTAAAATGAAAGTTTCCCCTTCCTTTTGATCATGCTGACGTCAGTTCCATCTCCTATGGCCACTTTGACTGCCTTCTTATGTTTCTTAACTTATGCTTTTTGTAAAGGAGTGCCTTGACAGCAAGTCAGTCTTGCACACGCAGGCAATTTCCAAGAATTCTTTCTCCCAATCAGCTTCAAGAGCCTTAAAAAAAAGAAAAAAGTTTTAAGTCAGCTGTTTTTATAAAGACATGACATTGCCCATTCCGTGCATTTAATGAGTGGGTTATCTTCTGTAGCAAACAATTTCAAAAGGAATTTTAAGCAACTGAAGCAGTTAGCAGAAAATCTCATTCCTACTCAGTATCATAAGTCCTCCTCATACACGTGTATAAGAAATGCATGTATAATCTCAACACAATAATATTATAAAATACATTTTCTTGCAAAATATTTGATTTTACCATTATGTACTAAAAAGAAAGCAGCTCCCTAAAATTGGCTACTTTAGAAAAACATTCAGCTTTCCAGCTGACACTGAGAATTTAAAAGTAAACCAAAAAAAGACTTCATAAAGTGAACTATCAACTCAATAAGCATTTAGGATAGAAAACATGTATTTCTTTCTAATTCTGAGGGTGTACCATTGCTAACTTCTGCAAATATCACTACATAATGTTCAGCCATACCCTGAGACAGCTCTCTCTTTTAGATTATGTTTAATACAACAGCTAACCACATACAGAATGTCACAAGGAACACAAATTCTGCAGCATCTTCATATATATCATAGGATTCCATCTACTGTGACAATTGTTACATTAAAATATAAAAGAAAAGGAGAAAGAGAGAGAAGTTAAGAAGTGTTGCAAGTCACAGGATACGGCAAAACAATATGGGGAAAGATGAACAGAAATGAGGAGAGCGCGCTTTGCAGACTCAAGAGGAATCAGGAGAACAGGTCAGACTAGAACTACTAACTATTACTACCTACTAACTTGTATCTTCTAAAGCAGATACATTCTCATAAATGAAGCCTCAATCTCCATTAAATTAATAAGTCAAAAAAACACACTGATATTTGCTCAAGAGTTCAAATCTGAACTACATAAAAGTAACAGAAGTTTGTTCTTATGACAGGAACCAGACTTCCTAATCAAAGCAAGTTGTTTTGGCATTCCCATAAAATGCTGATATTTAGAAAATCCACTGGAGGTAGTTTAATGATATTAACTTGATGTAGCAGTGATTTTAAGGTCAGGTTGTGCTCTCAAGTAGAGAGCTTTTTTCAGAAAAAAATAGTTGTACTACACATCTGCCTAGTTGCATTTTTCTATTAATTGGCATCAGTTTTGTGATACTTCTCTCACACAAGCAGTTAATAACATCAGTGGTATTCTTCTAATTAGGAAGAGATAAGAAGCATTTCTGATTACGAGACCCTCTTTAGTAAAGTATTTTATTTAAAAAGCTGTACAGAATTACTAATGTGATTTCTTTTCCAAACAGATCCAAAGCTAAAAAAAAATTTCTGAGTTTAAGCTATGAAGTAGTTCTAGAGAACAAAGAAACCAGTCATTCCTGGAAAAGAACAGACAGTTGGGGTGGGGAGGAGAGAACAAAACATGAAAACGACCTGCTTACCAGCCTGTCTGTTAACCACTAAGGCATAATGACCAGCTACAGTCCTGTCCCAGAATGAGCCCTGGTTTGACTCCTACACTTTTCCATAGAGTAGCTGACCACTGGAAAGTTCTTCACCTTCCCCTCTCCTCCCCCCAGATGTTTTAACTTTTCTTAAAGAAAAAGGGTAAGAAAGGAACATGGCTACCTGAAAATGAATTAGAGATAATAGAGAAGAACAGAAAGAAATTACTCCTTAAGATCCAATTTCTATAAGTATACAGAATAATTCTTTCAGATGAGAATACGAAAGCAATTTTTTTAAGCAAACTGTAGAATTTCAGTTTGCAAGTACAAAGGAAAGAAAATCATTTTGAATGCTTTAAAAACTATGAATTCAATAGCAGCTGATTTGAATTTGTACTTCAGCAACTGGGCAATAGTTTAGTATTAAGATTTTCCAATCTTCAAGAAAAGATCAGTTTGACCCAGTAAATACTTTGTGTTTGGATTAGAAAAGCAAAGAAAATTTAAATAAATACAGGGGGGAAATCTTTTTCCAGAAACTCTACCAGACACTACATTAATTTTAAACAGACATACATACACAGGAAACACATTTCAGAAGAGTATACTTTGAGACCTTTTTCAAAATGCACATATGCAAAATATTTTTTATAGCATTCATTTTCTTTAAACTGATTTGCTGTAACATTATACAGACAGATCAAACCATTTAAAGTGACTGAAATGGGTAGAGGAATTAGAACTGTTCTTGTTCTTTGTTTCTGTAACTAAGGGAGCTAATTCTATACCTAAAGCCTGTCATCCTCTCTCCTCTGACCTCTAAATTTTCTATCATTATTTTTAAATCTCGCAGTAAAATGATAATCTCTTCCAGAGGATTTTAGGTTATCTGATTTCACCAATAGGTGTCTCTACAGATTTGGCTCACCTTTAAACTGTAAGATATTTTTATTTTTGTCCTGAATTATTTTTTGCCCGGAATCTCTTTATTAACCTTTATCTATCAGGGTTAATTTTCCTGGAGGTGTATTGATTTTGCTTTGCAGAAATTTTGTATAAGTTTATATTTGTGATTGAGATAAAGTTATTTTGTAGAAACATATTAAAACTGAATGTAAATCTCATTTCCAGGATGTTTGTTGTACGGATATACTGCAATACTCTATAAGCAGAAGAAAAGGAGACTGGAAGAAGAAGAAAAGTATAAATTGAAATAAGGACAACAGCACAGCCACTGAGCTGCAGAAGCTTGCTCTGATGTCCTACTGAGCCTGACAGACAGGTTTTCTTCCCCCAGCCAAAGCTCCAAAACTCATAACAAACTAATTCCAGCTGTCACATAGGAACTCTTTCTCCCAGCAAGAAGGAAGCGCTTATTGGCGACTTGTTCTACAAGGTCATGCTGATACAGGTATACGTCAGAGTGTTGTTTAGAAGCTCTCCTTGGATGGGTCACTATTACAGATGGAACTTGCATAGGCAGTTTTTTTATTAACTATTTTCTAAATGAGTCATTCCTATGGTATAAGGGAACAACATTTGAGAATTTGAGACTGTTTTGTCACACTAAGTGCTGAACCTAGTCAATCTACTACGTAGACAATTAGTTGGTAGAATATGACAGCAGCAGAGCACATTTGAGAGTGCTCATAGCTCATGAACAGAGATCTTGAATATCTGCAACTGATAGCCACTATTTTCCTTTTTTGCCCTTTCAATAAGTTAGTATTAGAATAACAGACACATTGGTATACATTATTAATCTTTGCTATTTTATTTTAGGAAATTCTCAACTTTCTTAATTATTAATATAGACTTAATTTAAAAGATGGTCTCAGTATATTCAAATTCTAAAAATGGACACAACAGAATGTACATCCGAGCTTCACTGATCAGGTCTTAATGTTTTACTCCAAAAATTTGTATCTGCTTCTAAAATAGCAGACCAGTCACTGATTCAAATAAGCTTGTACAACAGTAGGCAGTAACAACAGTAATAGCAGTAGTCAACAGCACCAGCAATAATTATAGTAATACCAGTAGTCAAGAAACCCCCAAATAAATGTTGGTGAGCAGAGGCAAGGGTGGATTTTTTTCTTCCATATTCAGTTTTCGCAGAAAATTTTGTTAGTTGAAAAGACTGCATTTAGTGTGTATTTGCAATGCATAACGATGCCGTATGGTTAATTTGAGAGCAATCTGACTACTACGCAATTGAGCAGAGGAAGCGGCCCGGAGCAATGAGGTAAGTGAATCCCAGGGAAAGGCCGACTTCTGTTCTTTGAAGGCCACCTGGTGGTCGCATTTGTGAAATAAGCTGACTAGACGTAACAAGTGCGCTACAGTCCAAAACAACCTCCAGAGTAAAGTCAAAATGTTGAAAGGGAAATAAAAACTGAGCTGTGCGTATGAAGATGCACAGTAGGATATGTCTTGATACAAAAAAATGGTACAGAAGTTTTAGCAGCTAAAGGAGGGAATCTACTTAATTTTTCACATTTTCACATGCTTGAAGGAGATAAAAGTTAGTTAATTTAAGTAAGTTCTCATCCAAAGGAGATGTACATCGACTAATAACAAGTTTAAGACAGATCTTTCAGTGAGGTAAAACCACAGTCTATGGCAACTCTCTCTACTGCAGTGGAAATTACTGCAGTGTTACAAACACTATTAAAATCATCTCAGTGAGTGAGGTAGGGAAAGGAATTAGTGAGACACGTGTCAGAAGTCAGTTGCCCATTCATTCACCAGAAAGTTGGCAAAGACAGCACTCCCCACCCTCCATGATTCTAACCATTTCTTTAGTTTCAGTTACACAAGAACTCTTAGACAGAAAACTATAATTTTTTTTAAACTTAACTTAGTTCTTTTCTATTTAGTACAAATGACAATCTTTTTTTTTCCCCCTTTTCATTTTTCCTTCATAAGCTGTCCCTTCCAAAGAGGAAGTGAAGTTCACACATGTCAGCCCAAATGGTACATTTAATGATGACTTCAGACAAGCAGTAGAATTCATATGGATTAACACATACAATGGTAGCCTTGACCCTTAACAACTTTCAGTTTTTCTATGCACCAGTTGTTGAACAGCATCATGTTATTTGGTACCTTATCATATACATTAGCAGGCAGCTCTGGAGATTATCTAGACAAAGGATCTGATAATACACAACACAAAAGATATAATAATACACATTTTATTCCCATAGGCTTATCTTGGACGTATTTCCAAGAGAGAACAATGAGTCATTATACTTATTTCATATTTTTCCTGTCTCATTCTCACACTGTTCTCTCTCAAGCCCTAATTCTCCATTAGTTTTCATGCTGGATTTTCCCCCTTTATTTTGCATCTCCTTGCCCGACTATTTCAAATAAAGTTGATGCAACTGATTTTCATAGTCAAAACTCTGTATCTTGATATAACATAGTGGTTCAACCACACATACATTACAAAAACAGAAGAGTAACTTGTAAGGATACATTTTCCATTTTTAGATTTATAGCATATTACATATAAAACTAAGGCAGGACTGAAATGCCTAGAATACTTAGTTTAGTTAAAAACATTCAAAAATTCAGACACTCAAAAAAGATTAGTTAAGTTCTGAGAGCGATAAGATCTGAAGAGTCTGCTCTCTAAGTATATGAGTCTCTTACAGCTCCTATGCAGGGTAAAGGCACTTAAGTACTTTTCAGGAATCTGATTATTTCCAGGCCTTGTCTATCTGGCTAGAAATAGAACATGTTAAAGGTGTTTTGTGCACACATGGTTGGGCTGTTGAGTGGCTGTTGGACTGTTTGGTATTGCAAAGCTGAACGTCATGGTGTCCAAGAACTTTTGTGGTTCTTGATGCTTGCCACTTTGCAGATGTCATCACCTGCACTGACTAGAATGCTTACACTCCATGTAAACTGAGTCTCCAAAGAGCAAATGAGCCCACTGTCATTTTAAAACAGGTAGAAAGTGGCCTCAGCAGACAACTGCATCTATGCATTATGTCTCACATCACACAGAGTCTACTATGCACATGCTGCACTACTGATCCACACAAGCACAGTAAGCCTGCCTCACTGCACATACAATTAGACTGGTTGGTAGAACAGCATGACCAGACAGCAGCTATGGCAACAACACAGGGTGACTGCTCAAGCTCTGGGTCCAGGGAGAGCTACACTTCCCCTCAAATGTTTTCTTCATAGCTAAGGTGGGCCCAAACATCATACCGAAAAGGGACAGACAGCCTATTTTGCCTATGAGCCCCATCACCTTTTCTGAGAAAAGGAGAAAGCCAGCTGATTGAAATGCAAAGATAAGAACCCCACCTAAATCACTGTGGGATGGAAAATGGCAATGGATGCAGACAGTGAAGCAATGAATATGCAAGTACATTATTTATTGATCACTGATACAATTATTCTGAAAATAGAATATTCTATTTCCTTCTTCAGGGCTTCCTATGGTTTATCATTACAGTATCTCATCAACACTTATATTAAGGAATTTATATTCACACTAACCCAAAAATAAGGCTTGATCAAGAGATGGTTTCTATATTTGCCTGATTCATTCCTTACATTTCTTTCTTCTTTTGCAAGTAGTAAGGTGCAGCCATAGAAGTAGCAGTATTATATATTAAAAACACGATTCAATCCTGGAACTACCTTAATCTTTAAAATTAAAAATTTGAGCATCCTACAAACAAAAATTGTAGACAAGTACAGATTGTATTCAGAAAGAGGTAGAACTCAAACCTTGCTTACGCAACGACAGTTAAGGCTGACCAATTCTTGAAACTGTTTTTGCATCATCAATATCATCTTTTTAACATAATTTTTGTGCATGGGTGGAGAAATCGGAACTGTACTGGCAAACAAGCACTATGCAAACCCTGGGCCCACAGGGACTTCAAGACACTTCAAAACATGCACTTTTTCCATCTACTTAAAGCAGTAAAACAGTTAAGATTCGTTCTTATTTAAAGTCAGTCTGTTAAAATACAACAGAATCATATTACTGGTTCATGTTAATATCTTAAATCAAAGACATCCAGAATATTTATATATATGTATTTTTAACTAGGCTTGATAATCACACAATATCAGAAACAAAAGAGAATATAAACAACCACAGTATATGCAATCTATACAAAACTAGTAAATCTACAATATGCATTTTCTTAAGATATTTTCCTTCTATCTCTTTGAGAACATACCTGCATACCTCTTCTCTTCATATTCTGCAGAAAGACACTCACTCCAGTTAGACTGAAGTATTTACTTCCTGAAGCTTCAGTCAAGTTTTTTTATGCGAGGGCTAAGGTCCAAAGACCCTCTTCTGCAAAATCCTATCACATGAGCATGAGAAATATACATATTAAACAATAAAAGTAACTATGATAACACTCTGTTCTCCTGACACCATTTCACATGTCTTGGCTAGGAAGCCACTAAGATAAAGCTATTCTTGGGTATCTCTTAATTTAAATTCTTATAGACCATGCCTGAACATTTAAACTCTTCAGGTTTTTTCTATTTGGGGCTAAAACTACAGGCCTATTTTCTTCTAGGATTAAATCTTTTTATTTGAAGAAGAAGAAAATTGAAATGACCTGGAAGATTTACATCTACACATGAAAATCCTCACAGTAATTTGGCAGTTTCTAATGTTACTTTACTGCCACATCTAAATCAAAAAAATCACTTTTAAGTAATTAAATACTGTAGCCAGAACTTAATGTGCATCGTAACTATCACATAGGAGAAATGTTAACTTTGAAAGGCAGGAAATCAATACTGGAATATAAGTCAAAAAGAGTAGCTTGAACCTAGACATCATCATTAAGCCATCAACACAAGCCTGATTCCTAAATTCATAAGTATTAGGAGAACTGCAAGAAATTAATTTAATATTTGGAAAAGACATAAAACAACCTGCAATAAAAACAGTTCCAGGTTACTGCTTCATGGCATAATGAACAATGCCTTGTTCTTACAACATTCCCTGAGGTCATTTTGAGCTTTAGTTAACACCTAAGAAAATACTGGCCAGTACAAACAGACATATGTACATACACTTCAGCAGGTAAGAATTCCAAAAGATTTTAAGAAACAGATGTGATGCTGATTCACCACTTGAAGGTGAAAAAAAATGATTCTTTATGTTTATATTTCAAAGACTCATGCCAATTTAGACTGCACTGAGGAAGGTCCAAGGGAAGACCACAGGACTTGAAAATCCGCAGATATCTACTAATATTGATATTCAAGAAATGAGTTATATAATGGGATTCAAAACTTGTACATTTACTGTGTTAAACCGCATATAAGGTATTTAAGCAAAACATACTTCATTGTCCATATCTTAACGTTTCAGTGACTGAATTTCTTTAAAGTCAACTGAAAAGATCATGAGCAGTTTTACTGTTAAAGTGTAAAGGCATTTCAAAGGATGTTTTTCCACCTTAAAAACATGTCAGCAAAAACTGTTGTGTGCTTTTACTATTAACAACAATACAGCTAGGCCATTCCCTATTCTACTATAAGATATTACAATGGAAAAAATAGAGAAACATGAAAAGTCAAAAGTTGAATTAACAAAACAGAAAGGGAAAACTGAACTTCTTCGGAAAAAAAAATTCAGAGAGAGTGTATGTATGTGCATATGTCTATGAACACAGGTGCATGCTGACAGAAAGGGGTTAAAGAAATGAATCTTCCTAGTCATTATCCTTTAACTCAGTGCATGCATGCTGCACAATTCACTGTGGCTTCAGCTGTACCACTGCATTGTTTCCTTATCCAGATGGCAGCTGTACCCTGGCCATGCACACATACAAACACACATTCCTTGTTAAACTTACTGAATAAGTATGTAAACTCAAGGTCTCAGCATATGAGCAACTGTATATTAAAAAAAGATCAGATGCTTATGATACCATCTTTGCTTTCATATAAAACATGTTGCCCTTCTGGAAAAAATTAAGAGAAAGCCAAGAAAGCTCTATTACAAAGAGGAAAACAATAGTTATGTTTGTAACCAATATTACTAAACCATCATAATGTATAATTAATGACATTGGCATACTTTAAAAATCATGGAATGGTTTGTATTATAAATGTCCATGTCTAAAGATCATAAACTCTTTAAAAAAAAGAAAAGAAATCAGAATTTTATCCAGTTTCCCTTTAAGTTCACATTAGGTTAGACCCCTGAAACTAAGCAGAATATACTTCTCTAATACATACACAAACCCGGGTAATTTGCATTCACATTCGCAGACTTCCACTGATTTCAAGCAATGAATTCTAAGATATGGATTACCTTATGGACTAAATATTTCAATTGTTTCAAATATTAGTAGTACACCTTCAAATCCCTATTATTTAGCTCTCCAATCAGCTGTGGGGGCAGAAAATATTTAGAACATTTGGCTCTCTTTAGAGCAAGAAAACATTCGAGCCCATTCAGGAAATCATCCTGCATTTATAGCAGTACTTAAGTGTATGTTTACGCTAAAAAGAATATTCACACCATGTAATTTTAAGCATCTAATTTAGATGTCCAAAGAAGGAATCTTTATGAAATAAACTTAGGTAGCCTCCATGGACAATTCAGAGCACCTAAGTGTTTTCTGTTGAAAGTTAGAGAAGCATGAACAGACTTTAATTTATCTTGTGTACAAACGCATATATTTAAAGAGGGTTCTGAATTAATATCTCAAGTAGAAGCACTCACATCAAGATAGCTGGGTATCAAAGGCATTAATTCTTCATTGGACAGATGAAGATGCTCAAATAAAATAGCATCTGCCCCTTTATAATAAAGCTTTATCTGATCATTGGGATTTCTAACTGAAAAACAAAAGACTAGAATTTAAAACAATGTTATTTTATTAAGTTCATTTGATCTCCTTGGTCTAATTATGAATTTATTGTACATATCAGTAAAAATATAGCCATTAAACAGAAACAGGCCAAACCCATGGTAGGCAGTAGAAATGGTTCAAGTGTATTTTTTAAAAGATGTTATGATATTACAAATCCTTAATTGGAGACATCCAGTCCAGCTCTGCTTACAGATCCAATTTTCTCATTCTCTATGTTTCTCCTAAGTTTCATAAAAAATAGTCTTACAAGGTTCTCAGTTTTTTAGGCTGTAATTTCTAGCAAGCAATCTTAATATGAACCTTAGCCCTCTTAAGTCTCAAACCTAAACACTGGACTTTAACTTAAGCTTAATTTACTTTCAAATCAAATACTGAGTCTCAACCCATCCTTAGTTTCTGCATAACCACTGCTGTCAACATCTTTATTTTCTTTCCTTACATATTTCCTCCATACTTCTCCTTTATTCCTTTTTCTGTTCTCTTCTTTCCTGTCTAGTGACACAGATTAGATGAATTATCTTGAATCACAGCCCTTTGCTCCTTTGAAATAGTCTTTTGCTCTGAAGCTCAAGATCAGAGGAAGAATGCGAGAACGAAAGTTCTAGAAAGAGAGACATAAGTGCCAACTGAGTAAAATCTTCATGTATTAATGAATATGTATTAAATATATATTGTTCTTCTGCTTACTTCTCCAAAATGAATAAAATGAAAAGGATTTCCCCCCCCCCCCACAGCTCATGCTTATTTATGTGAATTGTCTAAAAAGTTGGAACTTCACCTATAATTGAAGTATTTCAAGGTATCATCTTAAATTAATGTGAAAACTCAAAGGGACACCACTTAGTTATTGGTGTAGCTTTTATTCCACCCTAGTTAAGAGGTAAATCATCATCAATAATGCATAAACAGATATAGTTACCCTTTTAAATTCATAAATTAAAAAAATCCTAATGGTAGGATTAGTAAACTACACCTACATATTTGAAGGAATGTAAAACACCCATAAGCTATCTCAAGACACTGCAATCTCCCAAACTGAGAGCAGAATACCTTTAACATTTTCATTATATTTCCCACATACAAGTGGCCACCTTCAGATATTGACTTCATTTCTGAAATAATGTTTTGTCATGTGTTATTGCTAAAAAACAGCTTGCAAATTCTATTTTATTTATGCATTGGAGCTGTTTTATGTGTATTAATACATATTTATGTATTTATGTGCATGTAGCTTGGAGATATTCTGGAAAGGTGTTTTGTAATTACGAGTTTTGTTTTGTCTTGGAAATGGTGCTTTTACTTTCTAAAATGCTTTCCACAGAAATTTTCCAAAGCAAACTCCAAACTTTTTTTTTTTTTTTAAACTAATACAGTGGTTACTTTCTGAAATTGAAATGTAGTACTTCATTATTTTCGTCGCTGTGTGGGCTTCTGTGAAATGACCAGGGTTTGTCATTTAATCAAGCCTTATGTGCTTCTTCATATTAAAAAAGCTTTTTTCATTATGAAGATCAATTATCTTGCATAATTGCTACAGTAATTTTCCTTTAAAATAGATATTTCTTCAAAATAAAGCCCTTAATTTTTCTGCCTAGCAAAGGGGGTACAGACAGATAACTAGAGGACAACCAGGTTGTTTCTGGAACCAAAAATGGTCACACAAATGAAATGCATCTTTGCAACCCGTATCTGCAGACCAGAGATGCACTAACATGGACTAACACATTAAATACATTAATACAAATGAAATGACAGCAGCAGCTATGTAAGCTTTTAGCAATATGTTTCCTTCCAGCTCAATCCTCACTCTCTATAGTCAATCAAAGCTCATGACACTGAATGCTATGCGTGCTGTTGGGATGCCCTGGAGTTCAGCCCCTCAAAGAAGTTGCACCTAATTTTGGAAAATTTAGATGGCATTCTAAATAGGTAAAAAGTCAAATTTCAGAACATCAGAATTCTCCCTGAAGCAAAGTTGCTGTTCTCTGTCCAGCTCTCACAGGAACCTAAAGCATGAAAAGAAGTTACTACCTTTATTTAGGGTTACTACCTTTATTTATTTTTTCTTTATAGTGGGGGGAGAGGAGTTACTTGTTGCACCCTTCACAGATATCCTTTTCCTGATATTGTTAAAATCAAAAATTGCTAAAAGCTGATATGTAAAAAGGTTTCCCATTTCCTCCACAGTGATGGTCTCTGGGGTCTGAGATACAAAGACAAATCCAAAGTTTCTGTCGGCAGTTAGAACACCTTCATCTGGGGACTGCAGTTGGTACATCAGTTCATCTACAAAAAAAGAAAGTATTGTAAATACTGAACCCATGAATCAAATAATTAACTGAAGACCAAAACAGTACTGAATAATATTTTATGGCTGTTACCCTCTGCTAAAGGTTGAATTGCCTTTCAAAATTGCAATGACTTCTTAAAAAGTTGTGGAGAGATGGGGAAATAGTTTTATCTTAGGTTTTTTTTGGTTTTTTTTTTTTTAAAGTCTTCCCTCTCAGAGAAGCTCATCAGGTTGATTGCACTGGGGAAACTCTGATGCTGTTTAACAACATAATTACATTACATTGCTGCTAAAAACTGTTGCTACTGTTTTCTTTTTGAGAGGCAGATTTGGTTGACGTAGAGACCAAAGTTTTGCCTACTCTGACATTTAAGCTGGATACTGGACACCTGAGAATTTTTTACTGTGAATGGTAAATCACAGATGGCAACAGGATAATGTGGAGGATAAAATGAAACCTGTAATAAACACGGGTTCACTTTCTATCCATTGACTCCTAGTCAGAATTGCAAAGTTTTAGATATACCTGGATAGAGGAATATTCAGATTCAAGAGAAGACTTCAGGCCTACCTTTTCAAAGACTTCTCACACAATAATTAATCTTTGGGAGAGTTATGTAGTTGCTATAAAGAATTTGAAATTACCATTTAAAATAAAAAATAACAACTGCAATATGAAAAATCCCTGCTATTTAGGATGAAAATGTACAGGAAATATTCATAGCTAGATTTCAAACTATATATAGCTCTACCAACATGAAATTATAACTATTATGGAAATAGGGGGCCCATATATGTTAAAAAATCTTGGATACTTCAAGTAAAACTTAAGAATATGTATACTGTTACACACAGTAGAAATAATACTTACATTCTGCCTAAATCAACCTGTAAATAAGAGCTGTAAGTATTTTTTGTGCTTAAGTCTTCCCCCCGCCCCCCCAAGGACAAAAGACTTCTGATGAAATCTAGCTCATAGATACTCAGAATTAAAGTTTGCTCATTGTAAATTAAGGTCACAAGAAATTCAGCTTTTAGGCAAACATAGCAGCTGTTCAGTGGCAAAAAACAAAGTTTCAAATGGCGCAAACGCATCTAATAACTTTTTCTCATCTTCTGGTTAAGCCTTGCATTCTGAGACCACAATATAAAACTACAGAAAAACATTATTAAATGAAATGCAAAACTACCTTCAAGACAGTAAAAAACTGTGAAATAATGTTTAAAGAGGAAGATAGTAGGCCCACTACTTAAGTAATTCAGTGCTAAGATCTCCATAGGTTGTTACAAAGTTCTTCCAAATTTACTGACAACACAGTTCAGTCAGAATATTAGAGAATTCTACTTAATAAAATGACTAAGGACAAACTGCAGAACAACATCTGCTACAATGAACAAACTCTGAACCATTACTCAAAGCCTTACTGAATAATACCAACTCTAACACACATCACCAGGCAAGAATGCAACAAGTGGAAAACAATGGTATTGTTTATGACTCAGATTCAGAGATCTGAGGGACTGCCTGCGAAAATTCAGGTTTTGAATGCCTGGTAAATCCACAGATTAGTTGTACGGACCTGAGAGGTTGAGCTCTTACTTCTCACATGCAACACTTTCTGCTGAGAGCTGCAGCATAAAATATACCGGGGAAAAGGCTTCTTACTGACCAATCATATATACAAAAATATTTTAACAAAAAAACCATTTTACCACTAGTTCTATGGTTGCTCTCCACGACACCATGAAAAGATTTAGTGGAGAAATCAATTACATTTTCAGTTGCACACAATTTACAGTATTTAGGCATTCTGACTTTTTAAACTTAGCTGTTGTTTCTTCTCTTAAAAAAAAAAACTCTCAGTGAAAAGACCAGTTATGAAATAGACAGACTACAGTTTTCTCAGTGAGTGACAGATAGGTTACATAAAGGATAAACTGTTTTATAAATTTAAAACAGTGATCTGGAGTGAAGTCTGGCATGTGGCCTATGACTAGGTAAGTGTCAGTCCAGTTTCAGGTAAGACACAGCACCTTCCTCACATCTCAGGGTGGAGGTGTTAAACACCATGGAGACTGAACAAACTTCTCTAATTTACTACAGCTTTCTGATTTAAACTTGTGGATTAGGAAATGCTGGGAATGGAGATCAGCTTTAAAAAGTCATATTTGAGAAAATAGTCTGCAGTGCCCAAGTCAACTAGCACTGACTAGATACTTTCTATGTTTTGTGGGGTTTTTTTAATAATTACTCTTGATGAAAAATGCATAGCTTTTTATAGCCAGGTACTTCTATTGATTATGAACAACTTCAAAATCATCAAATGATGGGTGACCATTTTGTTTGTTTTAGGGTTTGTGGGTTTTTTTAATACTACGAATTAAAAACATTTTATAGCATTTGAAGTTGAAAAATATATATGAGAGCAAAACAAAGCAAGATAATACAGGTTATGAGATCATGTCTCACAAAACAGACACACAAAAGTATTAGCCAAGATTTGTCACATCTCAATCATTATGTTTACCATTTCCTTCCAATTCTATCACAGCAGCAATATAAAACCAAAACGATTTACATAAACAAAAAATTAGAAGTTCTACTTAACAGAGATCTTATTTGTTAAGAAGCCATTGGGACCGTTGTTTCACAACTCAGAGCTGAAAATTCAAATGCTATTTATTTCTGGCACCTACTCAGATGCATTAACTTGTAAATTGAGTGATAATGTGTACAAGCCAGTAGACAAACAACTGAAATGCTGACATTCCTCAAGCAGTTTTCCTGCACAGAATTTTATTTTCTATACTTACACACAGGCAGGACATTCACTACAGTCTCTGCTACAACAAGAAAATAATCAAAGTTAGTGCAGCTATCAGGGCATAATAAGCATAGTATATGACTAGGTAATTAGGAAAGCTGAACTTCCATGACCTGAAGCAAAACAATTGCGGAATTAGCATAACACTTGCTGCCATAATTCTGTTTACCTGCTTACATATTATATCTGTACTTCCACTGCACTTCTTTCCCTCCATATGGGTTATTGGCAAAGGCCACCAACTATTCCATATCTGTATTGGGCAAAATTACAGGGCCTGGTTTGGCTTGGTCTTCATGCAAGTCTTTGATAAAACAGTTCAAAGCAATAATACTTTTCAAAAGATGGCTTTTACATAACAGAACATGAAACAATCCAAATTCTGAAGAGGATAATTGCAAATGGAAGGACTAAAAAACAAAGAGAAAACATTCTTACTACAATACATGGTTGTCTAAGATAGTTCATAGTTTTTTTTCATGCATTTTATAATTGTAACAGTTTGAAACCTGGAAATAGTATCTGTAATACTAGGTCTAGAAATATTTTTAACTCATTCTCTCACAAACAAGATGTCCAGCCCACTCAAAATACATATTGCATACTCCATTGGGAAAATAGCTAAGTCTGTACTAAAAGGCACCATGACCAAGTGAAAATAAAGATATTTAAAATACCAAAGAGGTAAGATAGATATACTTCCTTTCCTTTTGCAAATTTTAATAATGAACAAATTTAAATAGAAATCCTCACCTCCTTTAATCTGGCACTTGCAGTTGTACACACTTTTAATAATCCATGCAAAACTGATCAGCTGTGTTAGGGAATATGTGGCACAACGGTGCCAGCATAAGCAATCTGTGCTAACAACAAATTCACAGACCCTTGTCTTTACAATTGGTATGTAGACAACATCAGGTATGAAAGTGCATTCATGTATGCAACTGAACATAGAATAAGTTATCGGTAGATGACACTAACATCTACTTGTACAATTATTTGTGTTCAAAATAATCTGTGTGCTGATATATAGGATCTCCATCATATTATAACTATATCATCTTCATGGCTCATTCTAGACTTCTCTTCCTCTGAAAAAGAGAGACTTAAAATTGGTAACGACCTCATTCCCCCTGTACTTCATTTTCCATAAAAGATCATTTTCCCCCATTAATTCACCTGCACTGTATTCTTCAGACATAACTATACAGCAGAAGAAAGCAGCCAAAAGGTTCCATGTACTGATGGGTATCCTACTTGAACGGATTCAATTAGGCTGTGATGATAAAATCTAAACTTGCTACCTATGAGTTCAATGAGAAATCCATGGGCAGTTTTCTGCAAGAGAAGTAAAAACAGAAATAATTCAAAAATGTTTTTCGATTATTAAACTTTTTTGTAATTAGATTAATATTTTATCTTATTATATGAATTATATGAAATAAATGAAGCAAAAAGAAAGAAAAATAACCCATAATAAGTAATTGGAATATTGTAATTCCATCTTGTCTAATTTGCTCTAATGTCACTATTATTATAACCTTATTATAAAAGGAATAAATTCTGATATTTTAGAACACTGAAAGCTTATAGGAATTACTTTTAATAGAGAAGAAACCAAGAATAAGAATGGACTACTACCCAGGGATGGTATACTAATATCACTAGAGATGAAGAGAACAACGAGTCAAGGTAGTAAGTCTCCTAACTTCATGCGCACACAAAGTATAGATGAAACTGCTGGTTGCACTAATAGAGCATGAAAAATCTTGTAATAGAAAGCAATTCTAAGCCAGTAAATAATTCTTCTAGTTCCATCTCATGTAACTAAAGCAAGATGAAACCACTTCCACAAATATTTTAACTATCTAGATTTTTTTTCCTAAATAAAACAAACTGGATGAATAATGAAACTAAAATGGGCCACCTGAATTTTGTTCCTTATATAGTAGTACACAAAGGACTGCCTCCAGTTGACTTACATGATGCAATATCAACACAGAATACCTGACGTTTTGGAGTAGAAACCTAATGCAATTTCAGCACTCCAGAAATTAGTATCCTCATTTACAGGGCTCCCACCTGTAGATTTATCTTCGTAATCATCCCTTCTACTTTTTTTGTTTGTTTGTTTGTTTGTTTTGATAATGAGGTAAAATGAGCAGATAACAAATGATCTGAAACAGCAGTGTTTGTACTGGGTGCTGTGTGATTAGCCTGCAACACCACAGTAGAGGAGAAAAAAGAAAGGAGAGAGTAGGGCCATAAAAGAAAAGAGATGTTAAGATTTATATCCAATTCGAATTTACTGCAATAGCTCACCTGGAAAGAGTACTCACAGAAAAGCTAATACATCAGTTACTATTCTGGAAGAATTATTTAACAATTCTGTTATAAGTTATCCTGTATTACACTTGAAAGTTCAGGAAAAAAATCATTATAAAATTTGCTATTAGTCAGTGAATTTAAGATTTAATGTTTATATTACAGCATAGTCCTCATTAAATAACTGTCAATTCTAAATATCATTGTACATATAGCTCATTAATTTCTGCATTCTGGCCAAGGTCATTATATACTTCACCTACAAAACACAAGTCGATTAGCAAAAATACGAAACAAATCCAGTTCTATAGTTTTATGAATACATGTCTCCTGGGGTATATTTTTCAGATTTAAATAGACAAAGAAGAAACAAATATTCCCTGCAACAAAACTAAAAAACACAGTATACAAGTAAAATTGAACATCACAAGTAGAAACACAATCCTATTTCTGGACAGTTGGTAAATCACCTCTAATTGACTTGCCATATATTTACCATTAATGGAGCATTTGTTAAACATCATGACATTTTGATTAAAAGCCTCCATTTTGTCTAAGAAAATATATTCAATTTGTCCTAATTCTTCATTGAGTACTGCAGTTCAAACTTCAGCACGTATGTCTTTTTTGGAATAATGTTTATGATCCCAATTTATGAAGTGGCTGTGCCTAAGCCAAATAACTTCTACACTGAGAAGACCCACACTCTTCAAAATCTTAAAAACACTTAAATGAAAATAATCAGATGCAAAATAACAACTGTATTAGTCTTTAAGGTTTGGAACAAAAGATATAAACATAATAGGAAATTCAAACTCTAAATCATACATGTAGTATAACACATAGAAGGAGTATTCCTTTATTTTCTTAGTGCAATAAATTGTTTTTTCAAACTCTGAAGAGAAATGAGATCACATAATCAAATAAAAAAACAGATTGTGAAGTGTCAATTATTTTAGTACCATGTTAACACAGGCAACAGGACCTTCTGGAGTTTCTCTCTTCAAATATTCATAGGGTTCCACCTACCGATAAAGTAAAGCCATTCCTTTTACTGCTCTGGTAGAGCCCTGATTTTTCAGAAGGTCAGACTTCAAACTGACACATATGCAGTTAGCTAGCTAACTGCACTGCTATTTAGAGTTTGTAATATCATACTTTCACCATAGTATTACCATAGCTTCACCATTACCAACCACAAAATTTGTAGTAACTGTTCATATTCACTGAATGAAACCAGTAACACACACAGTCCTTTACATAGCCAAGGACAGAACACAGAAGGAGACACTCACTGTGTTACAATTTTATGTGAGAGAACTGTGGAAAAGAAAACATGTAGACACTAGACACACTGAGGAAAAAATGCCTAGAGGAATACCCTGGAGGTGATTATTATTTGTTAAAAAGTACGGAACAACAAAGAAGCTCAGCCATTCTCAGATGTCTATGGCTGGAAAACAAACCAGGAAGAAAGAGGTTAATACGATTCGGTGAAAATTATTCAATTCAAATTCAAGCACCGAAACAGTAAATGTGTAAAAGACTTCATTTCTAAACCACATCTCCACAAAAATTTAGGCTTTTTTTTGCAGAAATATCCTGCAGATCAACTTTCAGAAAGTAGAAAGACAAAAAATTCAGAAAATAAAATTCAGGTAACGGTCACATGTAATTTTAAATGCTTTAAACTCTCTTCTCTTACCTCACATACAAAGAAATAACCACAACTGTATTGAATATGACAACATATGACCAAAATGTTAGAAATCCTGAAAATACAAAACTGTTCTTAACTTCATTCCAATAAAGAGAAAGTCTGAAATGTGCCCCAACATTCTGCTCTCAAAAGGAATTTCCTATGGCCATGTGTCCATACATATCAGAAATCCAAAGATCTGAAAATAGAGCACTGAAACTGGTCACATTTTTTAATTTAATCATTTCCTGAAATTGTTCTGAAAGACAAATCCACTTTATTTACAAATACAGCATAGAAAAAAAGAATCATGTATTACTGTTACTTTTCTGCTAAAAAGTCTCAAATCCATAATTAGCTTCTTCCCATTCCTTGTTAAATTTGTCTGGACATTGCAAACCTGCAAAGCGGAGTCCCCACTTAGGTATAGATAAACTGTCCCTATATGAGAGTGGTACAATGAGAGTCTACATAAATGCAGAACTGTGCAAGAAGCCTTCTCCCTAAACTTCAAGTGTGCTTAAATTAATCTACAGTCACTGACAGCTAAAAGCTCAGGAAGATAAGATATCACTTACCCTCTGCTCAGAGGCATGAAACTATCAAGAGTAGACTATACAAGTCAAATGCACCACCTGAAATGGTTATAGCTGTGCACACACACTGGATGTCATCATCTCCCTTCTCAAAAATCTCTTTTAACACTCTAGAATAACCTGGCCTTATATTGCAACATATACTGAGTTGGAACATAAAGATAGTCTAGCCTTCAGTAAAGAGCTCAGGAGTTCAATGATGGTACAGTAAGTATGTGCTGTTCTAAGAAAATTCAACAAGTCTTTTTTCACCAGTAAATAAAAACTTAAATCACTTGTACGTGCAAGCTTTGAAGTTTTGTTATTTCTGATTAACGTAAAAGAGATTACTGTAATAGAATATAGTTCCAGAAGATCTATGAATATGAAGAACATGCCTACTGTTGCTGAAAATGAGGAACAAGACTAATGGTGACAGAAAGATAAAAATCATTCTGTATCATTTTTTCATTCATTACATCAGTAATAGTGCCAAAAAACTCTGAACAATAAATTGCTATTATTTACAGGTATTACTCCTACAGCCCAGAGATAGAAGAAAGTATTAAAACAAGATAAAATCTAAAAACATATTTAATTATGCTGCTGTGTCTTAATATTAGCATAATACTGTTTCAGTATGCATTAACTACGCATTAAAAACATGCATTCCAATTATCTGACTATAAAGAGTCAATGTTTGTCCTTCGAAATTTGATTTTACCATTAATTTTTTTTTTAAGGTCCTCATACTAATTCATCACTTCAGTTTTAAAACTTTTTTCAGTTTTTAACATTATACTAAATATAAATTAAACATTAAAAACTACCTAAACATAAAAATAATTGATGTAAACATTAGGAAAATATTTTCCAATTTATAAGGTGTTTATAAACATTCTCAACTTTACTACTGAACTTAACTTTTCGCCCCAGCTCCAGGCAGTTTCTGGAAACACTGTTCACCCCAAACTACAAATTGTGTTTTAATCTTGTCTCTGCCACAAAATTCCAGAGACCACAGTGTAAGACACTTTACCTTTCCGTGCCTGTCTACCCTCTAAAATAGTTACCCTTACGAATTTTAAGGGGGTTAGTTTCTGAGTACTATAACATGTTTGAGATGCCCAGCTTCCCTATTTGTCATGCAGAATTGCTCATGCCAAACTTCCCTCATCTAGACTTGCATGGCATGCAGGCAACTTGTATGTCAGGAAACAATATAGAGCACATAGTATTGTGTACTAACCTCCCTATTCAATAGTGAGTGCTGCTGACAAGGCAGTCCAGATCGCTGCTGTTTGACAGCTGGCCATGCAATTCATAAAAGTTCCTTAATTGGAGGCCTTTTTTACTTCTAAAAAGTTTAAGAAAATACCAGTTCAAGACAATGTTTGATTAAAGAACAAGAACACTTGCCCAGTCCATTTATTGGATACATACTGACTACACATACACATGCTTTGATGAATTTACATACAACTATATACCAGACACATCTGAACTAAACAGCTTAAAGATTCAGGAAGAGATGGGATGCCAGAGACGTATTTTTCCTCAGGATCTAAGCAGGAAAATGCACAGTACTGTATCAGGTTAGGAGCTGGTCCAAATTTGTTTTTAAAAACCATGCAGCACATTGTTGCTCTTGCCAGAGCTAATGGTTTGTCATAAGGAGATAGATAAGGTATAGGTACACCATATTTCACTGCATGGCACAGAACCTTCAGTCACACCAGCTAGCCTCTTCATGCTTCACTTTGTACTCCACATACAAAATACAAATAATACACACATATATTTAAGTTTTCTTTTAAATGTTAAGAGTAAATACACTAAATCAATGTGGATCTTTTTCACTAGCGATATAGATGCCAAGCCACAGTGACACACAGCTGTTATACACATGTACAGAATGCAAAATGTTCATATGTAAGTAGCTGAAAGATTCATTAAAGGAATGGAAGTTTTCTACCACCTGCAAAAATAACCATCCCAAAACACCAGCCTGCATTTCTCAACCCACACCTCAAAGTAGCATATTTGTATTATTCAAAAAGTACTTATCTTCTCCAAAAAAAGCTCCTATGAATTTATCTAACTTGTCAAGAGTTTCACATGCAACTTCCCCTGAAACACTAAAAAGAGAGAGTGACAATTCCTATAACTAACATCCAGTACTGACTGGGTGTAGTAGTTGCTTATGCTGAGTATCTGACCCTAGGATAACATTCCGTCCCTCCAATCAAGAGACCAGCAAACCTTTTCATATCCTAAGAGGTAGGCTAGACTAAAACCTAGGAAGAAGTAGCACTCTAAAGATGCATATATAATTTTTATTAGTTATTTTCATAGTGACAGTGCTGACAGCCTTTACTGAGGTCAGAGCCACAGCACGCCAGGCATTTTGCAAAGATAAAAAAATTAGCAACACAGATATACAAAAAAGAGCAAGATAAAAAGCAGGTAAACAAAGGAAAAGGTAACAGCATTTGCTGGATGTCACACAGATTCTGCCAAGATGAACCACATCAAAATTTCATATTGCCTGTCATGAATGAAGGAAGCAATATTGACATTAATCTCATTAATCTCTATCTTACTGTCCTGTAACAGCTACTAGACATCAGATTTCAGCTGTTGGGGCTCTTGCAGATTGTATATTAAACACATGATAAACTTGGTCTCTTTACATAAGAGTAAATAAAAGGAAATATTCGTAACAAGTTTAGGCACCTAAATTTAATAGCCACGTTCTCCAAACTCCCTTTATAGTCATTAGAGAGAAGCAAGCAGACAAGTTAGACTTCAAAGGCACTTGCTAGAGGTGCGTACCATTTATCTCCACTGACGTCAGGGGAAACTAAGATGACTATCTAGCTTAGTTTTTGGTTCATTATGTCAGGTGCCAAACTTAACTCATGTGTGTCTCTCTCCAGGGCTCCTTGCATTGGTTGACTCAAAGAAGTAAGAGAGCTTTCTGTACTACCAAAAGAACCATAATTAAATACACCAGTAGTAAAAATAGACTAAGAAACAGAAAACTGGCCAATAAAAACCATATCGTCAGTTCTAAATGAAGATTACACACCACAAAGAGCATGCCTCATTGCTCTTTAGCACTAAGGTTCTAGATTCACCTGAAACAAATTTCCTTCCCCTTACAGAGGAACACTCAGATTAAGTTATCAGAACAAACAAGCAAGCAAGTAAACAACCCAAAACCTGCTCTTTAGCATTAAATATGCAGCATTAATGTAATGCTACTTGTCGTTCAAGACATCCATCTATCAAGTATTCCCTTAAAACCTTTTCACAGTGAAATATTCCAATTTTCAAAAACATAGGAGAGGAGGAAAGAAAAATTCATATTTCCAATCTTCTGCTTATGTTGGAGCTCGTAATCCTCTGCTGCAGTGTGAGTCAGGCTGCATTTTCAGTGGCATTACGATAGAACACTCTTCATATTTCTCTTAATGTTTTGGCAAAAAAATAAATGACCCTCTGGCTAAATGCTGTATACCACAGACAGAAAACTGAGGCTCAAGACAAGTACAGTGCATGTTTAACCATGAAACACAGTCTGTGTTTGTTTAAAGAGTATTGGAATGCCAGTGATTCTTTTCAGCTGTCCCGTTGCTTTTGCCCCCTTAACTTTTGTTTAATTTGTTCCATGATCCTAATTAGGCAACGCTCAAATTTGGAAAAAACAGCAAACATACAGTACTGTGTGGCAGATGGTGAGATTTTCTAAAAAGATTCTATTAACAACATCTTGGACATCCTATGATGTAAGACTTTGTCTTACAAGCACTTCTAGCAGCCAACTGGAATCATTTCTTCTACAGTGACAACACAAATAGCAAACTACAGCTTGCAGGAACAGAACACCGACAATGAAATCGGGGGCCACCCACATATAGAGGTGATATAAATCGAGTGCCCTGAATTTGGTCACTGGCTCCAAATTAACAAAGCATCTGTCCTTAATTCACATACCCTGGAGGTTAAGAGCAAAGTGCAATATAAAATGTCAAAGCTCAACTGCCCTGGTTAACGTAAGATTGCTAAACTCTGTGTAGCTTAACACAATATGCAATAATTGCCTATTATGCAATCTAAAGCACATTTGGTTTCACACAAAAAGTATCTATCTAGTTTCACTAGAAAAAATGCTCTTTCATATTAAAATTATTGGATGTCATCTATGTTATAAGATTACCCACCAGACTAATGTATCACACAAACATTTCTTTTCCTGGCAGCTTTGTTCACTTTGAAAAAATTCCTCTAGCATGAGCTTTATGTTTTCTGTTGTATGTATGCAACTGGTTACTTATTTTCTTCATTATTTTTTCCAAGGTTTTATAGCTGATCATAAAATTTTCCTCTAAGCTGACAGTTAGAATAACATATACATAGCTCACATGAAGTAACTGTTCAAAATCTAATAAGTAAATATCTCAGGGGAAAAAGCAAGTGTAAGTAAGAACTTCTAGAAGGATCATCTAGTTTACCTTTTGGAACAAAGCTTTCTCTAATTCATCTTCTTGCATTATTAAATCCAAAATTGAATGGTATTTTCTTTTCTCCACAACTTCAGGTGGCTTGTCAAATAGAAATGCCAAAATAGTTGAAGAAGTTTTGGGGTTTTTTTGTTTTTTACTGCCAGAACAAAACCATCCATTACTAAAAATACTGCTACAAACTGTTTTTACAAAGTTTTCAATACAATGTTGTTGTGAATCTCACTCTCTTATTCACATGCTTCAAAGACAAATGAATGCTAGTCTTCATGAACACCGATTTTTTAGTTTAATTCATTGTTTAGTCTCTGTGATTGATATACTCTACATTTCCCATGCTCATCAAAGTCAAATCTGAATATAAAGGAAATTTTTTACAGCTTATAATTTTAGGCTTTATGTCACACTATGCAGACATCTACGCTGGCTGGCTAAATTAGACAGGTCATCTCCCTGTCTTTATAATCTGTCTTCATGATCAACAGCAGGATTCCTCTGGAGAAGTGTTCAGAGAAGGTAACTGACCTGTGTGCACTGAATAGCCCTTTGAAAGAATCTCTTTGGTTGTTTGACCGTAAAAGTAATCCACAGAAGCAAACTGGAGTTGAGTAGAATGAACACACCACTTAGATCTACTTGCTTTGCCTACCATTTGCCTATTTGATTATGTTAATCCATCTGTCAACATATCATAGTATCTCCCTAACATATTATAGTTTATAGTGGTTTATTACAGTACAAATGCAAAAAATATATACATATATATCTTCAAAATTTCCTGGAACTGCTGTTGGGAAAGACTGGGCTATTTGCTTGCAAGTGACACCGATTTTGCTAGCCTATTTTGTCATACAAAAAGAGGACCTTAACAATAAGTAACTACCATTTGGTATATGGAATTAGGTCTCCATTACTGAGTGGTTCTTTTTAACATCAGCCTCCTGTGAAAACAAGTTATTTTCAAATACTCAACACTTGAAGATTCTATAGTGTAAGAGAGTAAATGTAAGGGAATCTGTTCATCAGCTGCATCAGGCTGACTGCAAGCTAAAATTCTTGGATTTCATGTCCTTTCCTCTTATTGATGTGTTACATGACCAACCTAAATCTGGTACTCTAGATTACTCATTTTTCAAATGACTTTATTGATATATAGCCCAAAAGATGTTGCACATGGGAAGCAAAATCTTTTGCTATAGGAAAGCAAAGCATTAGAAATGAACTTGCTTGAAGGTTAGGGGATGCAAGGTCAACACAAAGTAGGAGTTTGTCCTGTCTCACCCATGTCACTTAAAAAAGCACAAACACCAGAGTGATGACATTAGGGCAGGGATGATAGAGTAGTGGGATTTATGACTAGCTCCTTGCTAAATCCATGCTTGAATTTAGCTACTCTTCGATTTCAGTTTTAAAAGTAATAATTCATGCCCCAAGTCTCTGATTTCAGATTTTCATTTTATGAACTCTTAAATTAAGATCAACATAAATACACTTCCAATCATTTGTTATCAAGAGATTTGAGTATTAAAATATGGATAGATATTTTGCTAAACATAGATTTTATTTTTCTCCTTTCCTATTCCATGATACGCTGTCACGATGACCACATAGTACTGGGTGTTTCCTTGTAAAGGACTCCTAAACCTTTCACTAGTATAGAATTTAGTATTAACAGTCATGATAAATATGTAAACTTGCCATAAGTTACATAAAACAGATCACAACACCAGTCAAAAATCAGACTGCTAGGCAAGACAGGATTAAATGCAAAATGACATATAGTGTACTTTCATCGAGAAATAAGACTGAAGAATGTGAAGCTTACAATGTTTTTAGGTTCCTTACTTGGAAAAAATTGTAATGCCTAAAAAATTCTAACAAGAAGCTGAAGAAATGAATGCTGGTTCAGTAAAAATATTTGTTCCAGTGTTAAAACTATTTACATTAATTTACAAATAGTATAAGTTATATAGGCAAAACTACCCTTTTTTATTGACTCAGTAGACCAAAGAATGAGATTTAATCAAGATATCAAACTCCTATTTTCACTGTTATTAAAAACTTGTAAATACACCATTACAAAAGAGCCTTTCTACTGTCTAGCATAGCCTCTGTGCTTAGTAAGTCCTAAACAAAGCCTAATATAGTTTGGGGACTAATAGAAATAATTTGTTTCCCATGAAACTTTTGTTTGTGAAATCACGCATGAGGTTAGAAATAAAAGCCATGTAACATCTAAACAAAGCCTTAAGAGATGCTTTTTCATATACCAAGAAAAGACATATTTTCCTGAAATTCATCCCAGATAACATAACTTCAACTAAAACACAAGATGACAAAGAATAGTTTCATTCAAGCTGCAAGTGTCCTAAACATGCTAATACAAAACCAATTATAAAATCCATATTTGCTACCATACATTCACAGTAGTGTAAAAGAGTAAATAAGTAGGCCAATAAAAACTATCATTTAAGTCTTGCCTTTGTATTTCCCACTTAAAAGCTGACATGTTTGGGGGAAAGATGAGAAGGGGAGAAGGGCCTAGGAAATACTCTTCGGGGTCAGAGCACTGGTGCAAGAACTATAAATAGGATCATGAACATTTTAAGTTGGAATTGAATAGGAGCTATATCAAGTCCTCCTTTGGCTTCAGAGGATGAAAAATCAAGATATTCTTAAAAGCTAGAAAATATCAGCATCCCACACAAAAATGCATCACAGAACTTTATAAAAGACAATCTGACTCAATATTATGTGGTTTGGGCAAAATTGACGATTATTGTACATAATAATCATGAATTATATATAATGAATGATGAGGCATACATAATGACTGATATGTAGAAATATATACGGAAATACACATAGAAAAGTGTTATATATAGCTATATATATGGTCATAATATAATGACTCTACATATATGTAATATTCATATATCGTTGTAACTTACAGACTTTTTTAAAAATGCACTGTGTGGAATAATGTCACATGCTTTGGTGAATCCAAAATATCATCTGGCTCAGTCATAAGTCTGATGGCTACTCCTCTGGCCTAAGCCATTGTTTCTCTTTAGATTTAGAAGAACCCAAGTTTGAGTAACAAATATTATTTGTATTTAATATTCACATAAAGGTCAAACATTCCAGAAAGGAGTTTCAATAAGACAGATAACGTATAACAAATAAAAGACTATAATCTTTTGGAAGTCACAAAAGTCCAGGTTAAGACTAAACTTCACTGGAGATAAAAGATTTCTTGTTTGTATTTTTACTCTGCAAAATATTAGGAGACAATATAGATGAGGAAATGTGACAAAATAATAACAAAAACAATGCTTAGATATTTGAAATTAAAGAAAAACAAAATCATGCATGTCAAGACAGCAATTAAGAGGTCGTATTTCAAAATGCACTTATAGTGTTCTTCAGAACAGTAAAAGCTGAAGGGTTTGTTTCCATTTCTTCTCAGGTCCACATGGTTATAGCACAAAGTGTTATAAGGAGCTGCACTTGAGTAAAGGGTAGGTTGCTCCAGATAATTAACAGAAGAGGTAAACAGTGGGATTAAGGCTGAAAGACAATGGGTAGGAAGGGAATGTGTGAGAATTTCTCAATTTTATTATCCTCTAGTGCTGATGAAGAAAAAAGGCTGCTTCTTCTTTCATCATGTTAGTCTAGTTGACTTAACTAGCCTCTGGACTACATTACTCTCATTTACAAAAGCTTACTAGCATTTTAAAGTGAAGAACTTGCTGGTTTAAAGTAACATAATATGAGGCATAAAATGTTAAAATCAAATATGATGATAACCTAGGATGTAAGAATATGAGTTCTTAAGCAACCTCTCAAGCAATATCATTAAGCTTGACAATAAGAAAAAAAAGATTCTGGCTTTCAGTATTTAGAATCATTCATTCCTTTACTCCAAACCAAAAAACAAAAACAAAAGGAAAGGAAGGAAAAACAGTATCTGAAAATTGTTTTAGTTTAAGCAGAATTAATTTTATCACTACTTACCATCAAATTCTGCAAGCCTGCTAATAATGGCTCCAAGTTCAGAAGTAATGGGCAAAGTCTGATGTACTTTTAAGTCATTTTCACTGCAAATTAATGACATGATCTTTATGAAAGATTTACTTTAATGCACTCTAATTTTGCCTTGCTAAATATGGCATATCAGGGATGAGAGTACAACAGCTGGATTTATTACTGGGGCACCACATTGAAATTAAAAATAAAAATAAAAAAGAACACTTAGAAAGACATGGATAGTTCCATTACTATTCTGGGAGAACACATTCACAATCGATTCTAGCTTGTGGGAAAGAGCTATCATTTTTAAACAAACTGCCATCAGAATCATCGTACATCTGCATAACTAACTTGTTGCTTCAAAGAGGGCATATAATACAATTTAGTCACAGACCATCCAATTTGGAAACAATCTACTAAGTGCAAAAGGAAGGACAGAGTCCTTGCCAGCTGAACATTATACCACAGAAAGAACTGTTTTCAAACGATGCAATTTTTTTTAACCTGAAAATATAACTATACTTTATAATACCTGAAAATAAATCAGGAGGAAAAAAGAATTAAAATAATCCATTTGAAAATCTCTTAATTAAAATACGAATTTGCCTATTGGGGACAACATTTTCCAAACTTAAATGCAGACACCTGAGACGTGGCTTTATCAACAGCATTTCTGGGCATTTACATCTGACGCTGTTCCTACACTGAAAGAGCCTCCTGTAGAAAATCAGAAAGTGAAATACTCTGGAAACAGTCGTCTACAGCCAAGTAAAAACATCTAATACTTGTGATATGTCCTCAACAACTGTCTTTTGAAAGACAACCTAGTTTAAGGATTCATTACTGAACTGGAATGATGTATCACCTACAAGCACACACACAGAGCTGCTAGCACAAGTACTGATACAAATATTTCACACAAAAAAAAAAATAATTCTGGTTTTATGTTAAGTTCATGCCAAACAAATTCCTGTACATTTTCTTCTCCCTATGGCAATATTGGTCTTGTCTATTCAAAATGACATTATTCTTTAAGAGTATTATTCTTCTAAAACTGAAATTCTGATTTAGATGCAAATATGGTTAAAGATATTATTCCTAGCAAAATATTGTGCAAAATGTATTTGGAAAAAAGATATGAAAGATTAATACAGCTAGATGTACCACAAATGGGAGGAAAGGTTTGTGAATTTTTTCATATTTCAAAGGGAAGAATTGTTTTTCATTAAGCAGTTTATTTCAGTCACAGTTCACATCAGTCGCTTTGGGCTCCCATACCACAATTTGTTATCACATATCTGAGCACACACACAAAAATGACTTGTTTCAGAACTATACTACGTTACAGTAACAGTGTCAGCCTTGCCTATTGGCATAATAACAACCGCTTAAAACTGCAATTGCAATTGACGGATATACCTTTCACAAACAGGTTAATAAAGAATTTAGGAAAAACTACAAACTGTGTATTATAAATAGAGTTTGGTTGCAGGCAGGCAGAGTTCAAGATCTGTATATTCCTACTCTTCATATGCTGCTCGTACATTGCAACACTTCATCTAAACCCTCTGTGGAGCTCTCTCACACTGCTTTGTTTTTCCTTTCCTGTGCCTGAGTATTTTGAGGGATAGTCTATAAAAAGACTTGTGGTAGTCTCAAATTCCAGTCCTCCTCTTCACCTCCTCATGTCTATAACTGTAGCAACTCTGCATACCTTAGTAGACAGGCTGAAGCAGCACAGGTTTTATTTTTCCTTGCAAATATAGTTGCAAAGAACCAAATAACTGAAACTCCAGATCGTATTTTCTAATTTTGGTCTCAGAGTATCTGTGAATGAACTCCCAGGTAACTCCAAATTCTACAAGCCACCAGCTCTTTGAAGCACAGCTAACTATTAACTTTTCATTTTTATTTTAATAATATCCCTGAAATAAAGGGATAGGAGAGAGAAGAGGTACACTCCAGTGATTCTGTTGTGAATCATTCTCTCAGCTTAAGTCATTTGGATTTTGCCAATTTATTTTTAAGGTGAGAAAGAAGCCTTCTCAGGAAGGTAACTAAATGCTATTTGGTATTAACTGCTTACTTTAAAACATCAGCACTTTCTTTGTATTAATGTAGTGCAGAGTATTTAAGATGAGGGTGTCTTTTAGCAGTTAAAGAGGATTGTAAGATCAGATTCCTGATTTATATTCTCTTTCATCCTATTTATTTGTTGTACAACCTCACCTGAAAAAGTGACAATACACAAGGGTCACTTGAAGGATACTATAAACATGTTTTGATCATTCTAAATGCAATATGCATAAGCATACTACACTTTCAAATTTAATACCAAATTAAATCTTATTCATCAAGTTCAACAGTTTCAATATAAGAAAAACCATGTAGTTCACTATTAGATAGAAGTAACAGATCAGCCTGTAAAAAGAGCTGGTCATATCTGTCAAGCTCTGACAAACCAAAGAGAAAGAGGCATAAAACAATCAGATAGCAGAAAATTTATCTGTATATACTTTTTGTTTTATAGAATCATAGAAAAATGCAGGTTGCAAGAGACCCTCAGGAGATCTCTAGTTCAACCAGCTGCTCAAAACAGGATCAACTATAATATCAGACCAGGTTGTTCAGGGCTTTATCCCATCAGTTCTTAAAAACATCCAGCCTCTTTGGGCAGGTGCTCCAATGCTTGACTGTACTTATGCCTTGAAATATAATAGAAAACTCCATGAAGTCCTAAACTTCTAAATGAAATTTACATTGCTTTCAATTAAATTCTAAAATTACTATATGACAATAAATGAACACCTGTCTGGTCTAAAGATGCAGCCAAAAAAAGTTGTCAACAGTAATACCAGTTTACTAAAACAGACTCTGATTTTGTGATGTGTATAATGGAAATGTGCGCCTTTGAACATAAACATTAGATATAACAGTTTATTAACAAAAAGTGCTTTAATACAGACCTATGTTTGTAAGCAGATCTGAAGTTTCAATTTTACTTTTAGCATTGTTACTTCTTTAAGAACCCGCCATATAAATCCGCAAGTCTTCTATACAACTGTACAAGACCCTAAACTGTAGGACCTTAAATTTTAGATCATATTTGTGTTTTATCACAATATCATTATTTTGTAAAAAGCACTACAAAATATGCATACACAGAAGAACTACAAGGTTTGGGGGCAAGAAACAGAATTCGGTGTTTAACAGAAATATAATATACAGAGATAAAGAAAACCAGAAGTTATTAAATTTTTTATTTTGAATATGTATTTTGTAGAAAAATATTCAAATCACTTACAGTTACAAACTGACTTTAATGATGCCACCAACTCTTACATTCATCCATTTTTCATCCTGGAATCTATGAAAGAGACAACATACACAAATAACATTTCGGGTTACAGATAATTATGTATACTTATAGTGCTATAAAAACTGTAGCATTAAAATATGAAATGAATGCTTAAGATAACCTACTGAAATTGACATTGTCCACCTATTAACAAACCTCCTTTATAAAAAAAACTATGAAATTTAAAAAAACTTATTTTATTAGTGACAGAAGTACTTAACTTTTACCACAAGAGTCTTAACAGATTCATACAGACTAGAACAGTCTTTAATAAACTGCTGTATGCATCATTACAGACCAAAACTAGCAGTCGACAGAGAGAAAATGAAAACAAGCAAAGCAGTACGGAAGATGTAGATAAAGAAAATGAAAGCAGAAATGACACAACAGGCTTTTTCACGTCTGAAAAATATTTCATTGTTGCCAACATTCGCAATGCTCTTCTATAACTGTATTCATTATAATGCAGGGGAAAAAAATAAAAACTATTCATTGGTAAATATTACTTTAACTTGAAGTACTGAAATGAAGTGGGAGCTCATTGACATTTTTACCTAAAGGCACGGTGAGTAACAATGCAGCCTTCAGGGATTCTTTAATGTAAAATAAAATACCATTTCACATATTTCATTCCCTAAAGTCCTGATTCCTAAAGAACTAGAGTGCTTCTCTGCAACAGTAATGTAACTATACTGAGCTACTGGAGTCAGTTCCAGAAAACAAAACAAAAAACTAAAGCCAGGTTTCCTTTGTTTTTAGCTTAAATTTTAATTTACTTGTTTTATGGACTGAAAAACAGTTTAGAAATTTATATAACTGTGAAATATGCCCTGCACCATCAACATGCTAGGTCATTTGGCTTAGACATTCACAATACTTCTCTTTAATACTGATCCAAGTACATGTTGTTCTGGAAAGCATTCAATAGAGCATTTTCATCTAGAGCCAGAATGCACTATTTTTCCATTTCTATTGTCTTCTGTACTTTATCTTGTTAAGTAGGGAAATGTATATTAGTTGCAGCATATTTAACTTAATTTTATTTAGTTTTACAGGTGTGCTAATGCATTTGGATAATCTTTAAAGAAAAACGGTTGTAGGAAATGTAATTATCTTGAGAAATAATACTGCAGATAATTTGTAGAACAAAGCTTAGGTCAAGATAGAAGTTGATCTAGATGGAAGTTTTAATCTTTACTAGCAATCTAAATGGAATCCTAGATCCACAGCCTTCAGTTTTATATCCCAAACTGATGATATAGAGTATTAGTTCACACTCATATCTAAGTGACATTACCTAGACAAATCTATTGTTCATCTGTTCAGTATGAAATCAATGGTTAAAGAGCATTAATCCCAACAAGAGCTGAAATGGCTACCAAGTTGTTCTCAAAACAAAAATAAAGCATAATCCTGTTTCAATTAATGAGTATGAAACTATATGGAATTGCAGACTGCCTTCCTCAGAAGGAATAAAAGCCACAGTTACACCTGACAGGCAACATTCAAAAGGGAACCTACAAGAAACATTGAAAATGTTGCTAGCCAGTAGCTGAGGTTTATCTGTGACATCTTTTGAAACAAGTCCAGATAATTTGAAGTTGTGGTTCATATTTGATACTGAAATTATTTTCTCATGGACAAAAAAGGAGCAACATCCCTTCATTATAAATTTTGATTTTAACAGGGCAGCAACTGTTAATGTGAATATGATTTGCAAATAGTAACACATCTTTTTAATGTATACAGCCTTGCCTTTGATTTCTAAAGAATTTATTTTGAGGAAGGTTTCCAAAAAAAATTTTTTTTAAGGTACTGATTTTAGTAAACCAATCTGATTTTTCTCTAAATAAACACAATGCTAAAGCTTCTTTTACTGTGACTTCTCATCTATGAAGAGTTGCTTTTTCAAGGCTTTTTAAACCAAGAAGAGTTTTAAAAACAAAACAAAACAAAAAAAAACAGAAAACCCATAAAACCTCTTGCGCACCCAAGATGATGATGACATGACTGTAAGAGGCAGATCTATGTCCAGGCCATTCAGGACCTGTAAATTCCTCTCATGATGTGGAAACGCTGCCCACTGAATCCACAAATGCTAAAAATTAAAACTCAATTCTTCCATAAAGTGAATGGGATTTTGTATGTGCTAGCATTTTGTGTGGCATTGCCACACAAATTGAATGTAAGTTCAATTAAAAAAACTGTGTGCTCATATAGATACATGTTTGGGTGCACATACTTGTATCTAACTTACAAAATTAAGAATATTTAATTACAGTGGCTTTACATAGGACATACACATTTGATTTGTGCAGCAATTTATCTTTTACAGCAATATTCTTTTGGAAATAAGCAAGTCTGGACTTCAGCACACTCACGATAAACAGCTACCTGGACCATTATTCTTTTACTCCTTCCCATCTACCCTAACTTTTGTCAAAAGCCACCTAACTAATAATTTCACTAGGTTTGGCAGGGAATGGGGAGAGAAGCTAGGCACCAAGGAGGTATTCACAAGCTAAATTTCTATTAACAAGGAAGTCATTTGCAAACATGTGGCTTCAACATAAAAGTCCAAGTTCATTGAAGTTTATTATGAATCATGATAACTTCATTATCATGAAGTTTTATTGTAAAAAATTCTATTACATCTTGCTTCCCCTTTATAATGTAAAATTAAATGGAATAGTCTGCCTGAAAAGCACTGCATCACTGAAGCACCCACATTTACTGAGAATACAGTCAGAACTGGACACAGCAGCTTAAGTTCACTTGTATGAACGCTGATTTTCTGTGTAACACCAGTCTGAGTTTTTTTCCCCACACACACCCAGGTTTATAGGGAAATTTTGTTCAATGGAACCAATTTTTACAAAGAGCACAATAAATAGCCTTACACTTACTCACTAAAATTTTTCTTCTGAAACAGGTTACAGGTTTGTATATTTCAAGTGCCACCTGTCTTAAAGTTCTTTTTATGAACAGAAGCACAATGCTACTTTGAAATTCATTCCAAAAAGAGCAGGAAGTTAATGGGCTCTTGAATAAGATATTCATAGACCAACACAACTCATCCATTACTCTTGGCATGTCAGCTGAGCACAACACAGTGTCAGGCAGAGATACCTTAAATATCTACTAATGAACTGACCTATATTTAGAAGTAGTAAAGTTAAATTAGTGGAATGATCTGCACAGGCTGATTAGCCTATCCACTGCATTGTGCTCTGTAAGCACTCCCCTCATTATAGTAGCTGGAGTTTCTTTTCACTCTTCTGATTCACTACGATTGTATGTGTATATATATATATATATATTTTTTTAAGGCTTAAAAGCTTCTCTACATCTTCTGCCACTGAAAATTCTATTTAAACAAGTTAGTCTTTAGTATTCTTTTAAACTATTTTGCTCTACATCATTAACATACACACACACACACATATATACACATACATGCTGCACGTATTCATGTCCACAGAGGAGCTTTAAACAAGCCTTCAGACATCTACCTAAACAAAAATCATAGGCCCCAGTTTTTAAGAACTTTGTTTGCAGTAAGACTGGTAATTTTACCTTGATTAGTTTGGCAAGCTTCTTGCTAACATTTGGCACCATATAATACTTTTCTTTATAGTTATAAAGATAGGAGGCAACTATATCCAAGATTCTTAATTGTCACCCTGATTCATTTCTAAAAGGAATGAAATTTCTAAAAGGAATCGCAGCTGAATATAAGCACTTCCCCCAGTCTACACTACTTGCAGAATATGTCTAAATTAAACTTAGAAGTTATCTGTAATATAACCACCTGATGACTTCCAATAACTTTATAGTTTTATTTTAACCAGCTCCATACATCTTAAATAAAAACAGCAAACCAATTTCTAAATCAGTCATCTGTTTACAGCAGTTATCTTTCTGCATGAATGACAACACTATTTATTCCAACAGAGATTCCACCAGAAAGTAGCAGTAAGCAAAGCAGACTTCATGAATGCTTACAAAGTGATGTTTCAGTATCTAAACAGGCAGAAAGTTAACAGGACTCAGAATGACCTCCAATTCCTTTTCTAGTCAAGGAATAAAAAGGCTTAATGCACTTTATACTAGTCTATTTTCACTCACATTACAAATACAGTTCCTCCTCTTGCTTTGAACAAACCTACCAAATACAGCAATATCAGCATCCAAATTTACAAGAGAAAGCATCACTTTGATAAGACAACAAAACAGTTTTCTCCTCAGTGTCCAAGACAGGCTATATTTTCCTCTACGTTTTCTTATTAATTTCCCAAAGATATCTGAGGTCCATCAACCTCCTACAAGCCATTAAAGCAGGTCCTCCATTCCAAAAGAAACAGGAAAAGCAGTAGGAGACAGTACTAGTGATATTCTCTCCATGATAAAGCTATTCTTTTCATTCCTCGTATAGCAAGTCCAGACAGTCTAAAGCTGTCAGGGAGTTAGTCCATGAGTTAAAACATAAGAGTTAATGTGAAAATTAAAAATAAATGTTGATATCTCATGAGCTAAGAATTCAGATCAAAGAGAACTCAAAAGTATCAGCAAAGTTGTCTGTATATTATCAAGATTCCTACATGCAGATTCTCAGCTGGGAATCTGCCCCCTACATTTCATCCTGTGTACCAAGCAGATACATACAATGAGTCTCTTTCGCCAAAATACTATCTTTCTATAGTCATATAGAAAAATACAGCAATAATTCTCCCAATATATGCAAAAACGTGTGCCAAACCAAATACCTTATTGCATAAATGCCAATCAAAACAGGACTGGTGCTACCAGGCATCCAGGTCATAGTAATATGAGTAAAACAAAACAAAACATTCTTGCTATAACAGGAATACAAAAAAAGGGGGGGAGCAAACAAATGAGTGCTGAACAATTCAGACCTTTTAATCTGAAAGTGGACAAGTCTGAAAAATACTGGCATCAGGTATTAGTATTGGAGAACCTATTCCATATGTACTAACTGCCAAAGAGTGCAACACTTCCCAGGTTTGCAAATAGTCATTTTTGAGTCATGAAAAAAAAAATTTAGAGGAATTACAAACCAGGAGTGGAATAAAATACTTCAAAAGACTATTTACATTTTGCCAGTTCAGTAATCAATTCCAGACTGAGTCCTCTCACCCTTCCTCATCTCTCTTTAATGCCAGATGCCATTTAACACGCATTTTTTACAAGATTTTTGGGACAGCTCATCAACAGGATGTTATTTCAGTTTTCCTATTTTGGGCATGCTTTTACGTTCAGAAAAATTCTAGCTACTTATCTTGTATATGTTACTCAAATCATCAGTTTGGAAGTTATGTGCCTGAACATTTCTGTTTTAAGATGACACTCATTTCTAATGGCATATACACTGAAAAGGCAATATTTTGAATATTTCTGCTTTAAAACAAAATAACTCCAATATAAAATTACTCATATATTATCAGAAGAACTGTGAAAGACAACTGCAGCAGTATTCTCAAAGCTGCCAAAATTATTTTTTATAAAAGCTGATAGATCCAAATAAAAAGGGTAGCAAATACTTTGAGCTGTGCAGTGGTTCTATACAAAACAAAATTAAAAAAAACTAACTTTAACAAGCACAAAAGAATTATCAACTTAAAGGCTAGCAAATATATTTACAAGTTATAGCCCCTTCACTCCCTTTTATATTTTGGAGTTCTGAAAAACAAACAATAGAAAACCATGACAAAAACCTGGAGGGATTTAAGTGATTTTTAAAAAATTTCTGGTTTATAATTTAACACCAGAAACATCCAGGGGAAACTGATACAAATTCGGCCCTTCGTTCAATATACGACGTCACTATGCAGATTGTTAGGCAAGCCCCATGAAGCTACTGAGAACACTGGAAAGAACTGAAAGAACTCATAACCCTGTACAGTGAATTTGTTTATTGGGTATCATGTAAAGATGAGGAAAGTCATGTGTAAGGAAAAGAACTGTAGCTGTTACTAAGCTCCAGTATGTTCTACTGAGTGGAATACTACAGAAATGAGCAGGAAGATACAGTACATCGATCACCCTCGTATCCTTTAAGTATGGCAAGGATGCCAGATATTGCCAGCGTGCATCACATGTGATGTCAAATGTTGCAAAATTACTTAGTCAAAACAAGCATTACTTGGCACTGTATCTGCACTGCATTAGCCTTCCAGTGTCTGCAGTATACTGTATTAGCCTTCCACACTCTGCAGTACAAAATTCTGAGTGCACGAGTGGTAGCAAAGATTTCCTTTACCTTTCCTAGATACTGTTTTGGCATGACATCCTTTTTTGTAGAATCTGTCTCTGTCCTTAGTATTATATAAATAGTATTTATTGCAAAGAGTTATGCAAAACATGCTATTGTTCTGACAAACATATTCATATATTTCTCACTTAATTCCCTACCTTGTTATGAAGTCCACCAAAAAATATGTAAACATGACTGATGCTAAATCTTCTGCTTCATTTAGAAAAATATTTCCCAGAGGTTTTAGATCAACATTAAAATGAAACACAAAAACACAAACCAAGAATATCAAAAAAGCTTACTCTGTCAACAAAAAAACTTGAGTCATAAAGAGAGCTGTACCCCAGTCAGGGGTTCTCAGAGACATGCTCTGCCCAATCACTTCAGTAAATTATTTCCCCATGTTGAGCATATTACAGTGAAGTGAACCATGCACCACCTCAGGTCTCTCTCCAAAGCAAAATTTGGGAACAAAAAGATCTGAGGAAGACTAAGACTCCAAAAGAAAATGAAAAGTGGAACACACACATGCGTATCTTCAAGGATTCCTGCTACTAGTAAGTTTCACTTCTATCTTTAAGGGAATGTACGTAGACACTGTGACATCCAAGAAATAACCTCCTCCACTGTCAAAATCATTTGAGATGGTATTGGAGTCCTCCATGTAAACAGAAACTGCTAGACTCCTTTGCCAAATACAACAGTATTTCTGTATACCTCTGCAACAATTATGCCTTATGAAAACACGTATATAGCTCCAGTAGGCTCTTCTTCAGATGCAAACAATGCACACACTCTTTGGTATTGTCACTGACGCAGCCTAGCTTTATTTGAGCCCATTCTGATTACAGAGGATTTCATGGTCTTATGACAGGTTTTGATGCAATCTGTCATCAAGTTCAATGGTGTCTGCACAAAGGTGGCTGTGCTTTTGAGATTCTCAGCTATCAACCCTAGGGAATAGCTGAAGGGTCTGATTTTGAGAATATGCAAAGCCCTCTTGATTTCAAGAATATAAGGAAAGTTTTGGCACAGGAATATGAAGATTGAGCAAAAAGACAGACATACGAATCAAAGATCCATCCGACATGCACTCTGTGGGGTACAGCAGGATAGCAGGAGTGGCACTGAGCCCAGAACTCTGCATCAGCAAGCCCAGCAAGAAGGTCACAAAACTGGAACTTCTCACCAACAGTCAAGAACAATCTTCATATCAACATAGCTTTGGTCATGTAGTGCAAATCATATCATTAGCACCACTTCCTTTTTTTACCTTGAGCCATCAGAATCATAGGGGATCAGAAGTAGTATTCATCAAGTCTTCCCAACTGCAAAACCAGGGACACAGCAAAAGGGACTCAAGGATACCAGATAGCCTAGGAACAAATAGTCCTATAGTTCTTTTTGGTAGCTCAGGCAAACTAGTCTATCTTGAGATCCTTTTCAGAGCATCACACCATACCCCCTCAATCATTATTCAATGAGGTAAAATGATTGAGCCCATCCTCTGGAGTGTAGGGTGCCTGACTGTCCAAATACAGTCCTGAGGCAGAAACATTATTATATAATACAGTTTCCAGCATGTCTCCTATGAACTCCAATGCCCAAATGAACTGCTGCTACTCACAGTAACCTCATGAAGCCTCCTCTTGCTCCCCAAGAGAAGTACTTTCCTAGTTGTTTTGCTGGGCCATCATTAAATTAAAATTTTTCTAAGCTACCCTGATACAAAAAACAAAATGGCTCAGAAACAGGAAGTGAAGCCAGAAATCATTAATTTGAACTTTAACATGCAAACTCAGGCACTCAGTTTAAGTCCAGGAATGGTCACCTCTTCGGCATTATGTAAAATACTTGTCAGGAAACCATTAGACTTTGAGATTCTGGAGAACCAGGAACATTAAGCATCAGCCATATTGCTTTGGTTCTGCGTTGCCACACTGAAAATGGACACCTTTACCAGTAAGGCAGTAAAAATGCCCTGCCAAGAATAAACAGGTTCAAACTTCCTGTAAATACAGAGGGGAACAGGATGACACTGTAAGAGCTCTTGTAAGATTTCTGATCATAACAGGCAATCCTCAGTTCAACTTCCAAACATAGATACAGTTACCCACCTCATTCCTGACAAAAGGAGGATCAGAAAGGGAGACTCCATGTCAGATTATCTTGTAGTAGAATAATCCTAGAATAGATACCAAATTGATGAAGAGAACCAAAATTAAGCCATGTCTGAGATGTCATAAACGTCATATACCTGAGAATCTATATTTTTAATATTTAAAAATATTTAAGAAATTTGAACAATGGAGTGATCTGTCTCTACTGGACAGTAGAAAAACTGCAATATTATCACTCTACCTCCATGCATTGAATGAGAAGGAATAGAGCTATAAAGGAAAAGTTATTCAGTCTTAAATACTTGAGCATGCACTTACAGCAGAGATGCACATGGACAGGCATTCAAACATAGAATTGCTTTTGAAGATAGAGAACTACCCTCAATAGTTACTAAATAAGGACAGTAGATGTATGCTCTGTATTATTAAATTTTCAAACAATTTAATAACACAATCTGTTGCTAATGAAAAAGTGAGTGTGTTGCCAGTTTCGTCAGATCTATTAAGAGACATTTGAAGAACACTCAGAGAAAGAAGTACAAGAATGGGGATTGTCTATAATATCCTTCCCAGTAAGGATCTTATTTATTCAAATTTTACTTGTATGATGCAAAGGATATAATTGTAATTATGACAGCATACAAAATTCAAGTGACTGGACTGCTTTTCATTACTGCTCTGTGTGTGACTAATGTGTCACTAATAACAGCAGCATGATTTTAATATGGTGTGCTACGCAAAAACATTGGAAAAGATTTGAATGAGAACTGTTGGTACACATTTATTTGCAAAATCTTTATTTTAGAGAAGAGCTGAAGATACCAAAATTCCAGAGTTCTGACCTTACTGTTATCTTAAGAGCATTGATGGATGCTTTGTCTAGCACACATGGTGTACAAGTGGTGAAAGATTAAGGGCAAGACATCAGAGAGGATAGGAAAAAAAACTGCTGAGCATCAAGAAGTCCACGTGCTTTGGCAATACAACAGTATCATCAGATACATCAAGTAACTAAGTGGCCAAATTTTAGTCTGCTTCAGCAGTTGGGTCATCTAAAAAGCAGTTTCAAATTCTACTCACTAATGCACATTTAAGACGTCTGTGAATTCTCTACAGGTACATTGTTTCGCTTAAAACAGAGTAAGACAAAAACGAGAGTTTCAGTTTCAAGCACAGGCTTCTTTAATGTCACTTATTAAAATAGGCTTTGGTGTTTTGTTTTATTTTTACATTTATGAAGTTATCTGACTTTAGGAATAAAAATGAATACTTTGCTGTCTCTTCTACGACTGTAAAACTGTATAATTAAGGCTGCAATCCTCTGAGTTTTAATCTCCTCTATTTACCATGTGTGTATATAAACACACAAAAATACAGCAGCTAGTATCAGTGTTTTATTTACCAGATTTCTTTCAGCCAGCACTAGCACCCATTATTACACACTCGTCAGCAAAAAACAAAAAAAATTTTCATTGCCAGGTTAGGAAGTGACCTCTCTTGTTTTCTGCAAGTGGAACAAAGTTGTATTCTGCAGAAGTTAGACATTTCTTAGAGAAAATTACCTGATGAAATGCTAACAGAATATATAAATATGTATTTACAACGCAATTCTGTTTGACTCACAGATACTCACCTGTCTTCATTTAAGCACCAAACCTAGTCTTTTATGCATCAGCCTGAACTAATACTTGGCCATAAAGAATATTTCTAGAACTAAAAATAATGTGCAATACATTCAGCCTCTTTAATAAAGAGGTCACTTTTTGTCTCCTCAGGAGTGATAATGAATATGTGCCAGGCTGCATCAATTTACAAATAAGATTCAGGATATCAAAAACATTTTATGCTTTGACAGATTAGCTTAATTCAGGATGTAAGACTGAATAAAAGCTGGACCAAACTGTCTACAGAAATGCTCTGAAAGGTTGTGTAAAAGAGATACAGCAATGAACAGAAAGATAAACATAGTATGCTACCTGAAAATGTGAGAGCTTTAAACTCAGCAGCAAATAAACTAATTGCTGCTCCTTTCAGCTGAATTTGTACTGAGAAAATAAAAATTTAAAAAATGAATTCTTCATAATTTCTGATGTTTTAAGCTTACCCATGTTCATAAATTATATTGAAATGTTTAGAAGGCAAGTCTGATATGAAAACAGAGCTTTTAGACATATTACTACAAATTTATAATCCCAGTTTTAGTCTTTGACTAAAAAGTACCAAGAAAGGATTACTCGGAAGAATCAAAATTAATCTTGTTGTTCATATTGCTCATATGAATGTTTAAAGAAAAAAATTTCAAAGGAGTTTGAAAATACAGACGAACAATAATCTAAATTAAAAATATTTCTGAAAATTTCTGAATATAAAGATGATCTGGAAGGGACCAGAATTCTACATTTTTTTTTTTTTACCAGAATTATCTGTATCAGTGGCAGTACGAATCATTAACCAAACTGGATCTTCAGATGTAATCCTATCAAGAGAGTTCTCATACAATTTTTTTCTAATCTCGTCAAAAAAACCTAAAACTGAGTGTTTCAAACGCATAACTCAAAACTCAGTATGAAAATGCAAATAAAAAGTTGCTAGACTTTGGTAAAATAATCTCATAGTTAAAGTGACCAACTGTGATACTGTTCTCTTACTTACCACCAGCGAGCACTTGAGACTGTTGGTTGTTCACCTGGTTATCACTTCTCTGGCAAAACTGCAATATTAAACATAAGAGCATTCACTACATGCTCATGCAAAACACTTAGGGAGTAGATACAATTTTTATTAAAGCAACAGTCTCACTTTATGAAATCCTACCCTTCGTGAGGTCAAAGAATGTCATTAGATTTACATTTGAAATGAACTTAAGTGTTCTATGAAGTTATGAGCATTTGTCAGTTCACTAAAAAATACAGCTGACTTGAATAAACATGCAAACAACTCCAACTTTTTAAAAGAATCATCAGCTATTGTTCAAAGTAGTATATAAACCTGCCACCTGTCTCAGAGATACTACTGCAAATGACAACAATTTAATGTACTTACACTTATGGTTAATAAGTTGTTTACAGGCCTTTATCTAGCTTCCAACTCCAAAAATGTTAATTAGCTAATCATCTACACTTTTTTCATCCTGAACCATGACCCCCATTTACAAAGTGTTTAAATGCACCTTGCATAAGTTTCCTATGGAAAATACACCTACTTTGAAGTACTTTCCCAAACTACAGTTTACAGTTATTATTTAAGAACATCTTGACATTTCTCAGAAATCATTTTCCACTGATCAAGCAGTCCAGTTACAGGTTAAAGAGCTAGTTTCTGTAACTTTCAGGCTATAAGCCTATTTTCCCCGATTAAATACTGCTCCATGTAAGTTTGAAGAATCTTGCCCAGCATTCTTGGTTTTCAGCTCTTTGGCTACAACAGGCTCTTTCCATTTCTAAAACACAGATGGGCAATACGTATTTTATTAAAACAATCATTCTCAGCCCAACATTCAATAACTATTATGTTTTATGACTTTCTTTGAAGCTGGGACATGTAAAATAACTTATTTTTGAGAAAGCATTTGTTAAACCATGTTTTCCCCCCTGCAAAAATGATCTATTACCATCAATCACTTTATATTACTGTTACACATTAAATAAACGCAAAGCAACAGTTTTTCAAATCAGACATCTTAAAATATAATAGTACGAACAAAACACTTTCCTTAAATTTATTACTTTTTCATTTAAATGTTTCTCAAACATCAGTGACTCAAATTCCCCACGTGTTGTTTTGTATGTGAAGTGTCAGAAAACCTGTCTTTTATATAATTCTAACATTTAAATATTTAAGTTCTATGGTTATGAGAATGATAGCCTGTTTACTAGTGGCTTTAAGCAAAGTCTTGAACTGGAAAATTGACAAGTCAAGAGATCAATACTATTGCAGCATTTCTTTCCAAATCTAGCCTTATGAATGTCAGTTCAGAAGACTGCTCTTTCTGTGAAGCAATGTTAGTTATTTGTAGTTGTTTAGCAGCACTTACATTGCCTCTCCATAGATGCAAAAGACATAACCAACTGCAGAATTTCAATGTGTGTACAGTTTTCCTCCCTATTACATGAAAAACAATGCTGCCACTTCCACATGGATCCCTAGCACGTACATTAAAAGGTCCTGCCTAGCTAAAGAGAAGTCTATGGTACAGATGTACTTTTCTATTTAACTTTTGCACTGAAATAATCATGTTAGACATTACGCTTTATGATGGTGAGGTTTGTAATGTCAGATAAATATATTAATGACTAAATAGTACTCTGACACCACATTAAAGGCAGTTGGAAGAGAGAGAGCACGTTTATTTTAGTTTCATGTCAAGGAAGTTGCATCAGTGACTTTTTTATGCCAACCTAATACTTATGTAGTTGGCACTGGTAGAAGCAGAACGATGTTTAGGTAACTACAGTAGTTGAATTTCTATAATATACAATAAAGTTTTCAGAACAAGTTGCAACTTCAGAGACAAAAAAAAAGTCTTATTTCTTCTGATGAAATTTATGTGAGTCTCCACTACATGGAATGATCTGAGCACATCACGGAGCTGTTTCTGGGTTTAATTTTGCACATTAATGCTTTGCTTTGTGCTGCCATGGCCAACCTGCTACTCATACATATTTTATCTAAGATTAAAACTAGCTTAAGTTTGTTTATACTACACTGCAATCAAAGCAGTCCCTTCAGTGTAAACATACCCTTAGGATCCCAGTTCCTAACTAGTTGTATTTCAACCAACAGTAACCACTTTGTCTCTTATGGCCACAATTAGATTTGCCTACACTTTGCCTACAGAACAGAAAACATGAATTCTCCATAAACATGGGAGAAAGTAAAACAGATTTTTTTCCAGTATCTTGTGTATAAAATTTCTTATATCTTCCTCCATTTTGTTACACATTTGACTGACTTTCAGAGGAGTTCAAGAGGAAACAGAAAATTAAAATTTTTTTTTTTTTTTTTTTAAGAACGAGAGCAAGAAAAGAAAGGTGGGGAGTTTTTTTATATGTAGATATAAATAAAGAAGTCTAGATTATCAAGTAATCCAGGCACAACAAATTGTGGTTTGAGCCATGTGTAACATTCAAGAAGTTCAAGGGAAGTTCTTATAAAGGGGCTAAATCATGTGACTAGCATGTGGTTGCTCTGACTGAGCCACTGAATAATCCAAATCTAGTTTTGCCTCTGCAAAGCTCTTTGGTAGGCTTGAATAAATGTAGGCATGTTCAAAGTATCTTCTTAATGTTACCTCTTAACACTATTGAAAACATCTACTTTCATTTCTTTTATAAGACTTACCTTCTCTTTTTAAACATTCGTAACACCACTTTCATTTCACTGAGTTACCTGAGGACAGAAACCAGTAACTTGTCCTCTGTCTCCATCTCTGCACAATGCCTACCATTATGTGTGACTATCTAACACAGCATTTCTCTCATTCAGTAATTCACTGTTCCAGATTTGCATTTTCATGGCTGAAATTGTTTCTTGCATATTTTAGGGATCCATTGAGGATTTAAAGCAAAACTCTTATATTCTTTTTCTTCTTCCTGACACTCTCTCTTCTCATGAGCCTAAAGTGTGATGGATCATGCTAGCTTACTGATTTTTCATCTAAATGATCTATTAAATATCATTTTAACATGCAAAACTAAGCAGCTAGTGACTACTTCCTCACAATAAAATGTCTTTTCTCTCTTCTTTACCCTTTAACATGTTTTCAATTTTTCTGCCATCAATTTCCTAACCCTTAGAGACATTTAACCTAGAGCTTAATTTCATACTTTAGTTACTATAAGGAAATAACCTGTATCAATTTACTGGAATACCACAATTCTTAATCATATCCATATCATGCTTTAGTAAAGTCATTTACAATTAATCATTGATACAAAAAAAAAAAAATTAAAAAAAAACCCACCACCAACAAACACTTTCTTTTGCGGTACCGAGCAGCTGAGCTGCCAGAAAAAAAAGCCTTGACCAAGAAGACTGTGCTAGTCCACACTGAAATATTGGCACTTAAAATGGTTTTATTTATCCTGAGACTACTTTCATTCTTAAAGTTCCAAAGAACTCAATGTTGAGTTTAAAGAACATTCACTTTTATATGTTTATTTTATTATACAGGTTTCCTAATGTTGTAGAGGGAAGTCTGTCCAACAGATCCATTTCATAATTCCCTCTTGTTGAATCATACATACAAGCAATTCCCATCTGCCGTTTTTTGGGTTGTGCTTTCTATGATAAAAACATTTCACATAGGTTAGAAGAGTTACCAAGGAAGAATAAAATATTGAATTATGTTAAGTTCAATATCCATTTTGAAGGGCTATAGGTAACAGCCAGGTTTACAAAAGACTTCACAGTAGCAATACTTTTAAATTTAGCATATGTAAATTCAGGTTCTTGAATCTACATTTTTCCTTCTTTATAGATAAATGCACTGTCTCTCAAATGTAAAACTTATGTGATAGTTTCAAATAGTTCTGCTGGATGCTGTATTCTCCACTTATTACGTGAAACTATTGGACAGAAAAATTGGGAATTGTTAAACCCTCATTTGATTGACTTAAAGGGGCAAAATTTCAAATGGGAAAAGTCTTTGCTAACTAAATATATAACAGCAGTATTTAAAATTTTTGAATTTATACTATCACTCTATATGTACTATGTTTCTACTCTAATTGTTTGACAGAGATGCTGCCTGTCCTGTGTATTACAAAACTGGAACTTTTCCCACCAACCTAAGGAAAATCAATCTGCAGGCCCAATCTGCATAGCCTCAAATAGTCTAAAATGAGAAAAGTTGCAAGACAAAGATATATATAGGATAACTTAATGCCTCTTTAAAAACTTTTTTTTTTAAGTGGTGCTTAATCTTTCTGGAATTTATGAATTTTAATTTGGCCATACAACCGTCAAGTAAGACATTTATCATTACCAGATCTGTCACATACATTTTGAAGAGCAGACCATTGCAACACTGTAACAAACAAAATAACCGAGTAGGAAGGTGTCTTCTAGATATATTCCACTTAATGGCATAACATTAAGCACCTTCCTGGATGTTACATCTTGTAGAACATTATTTTTATTACATACATGTATATATAATGGTTTTGTGTGAAAACAAGTGCCTGTTTAATATGGCCCTAGAAGCAATTAGACATTAACAATTTGTTAATAATCCACACACAGGGAAAACTTCTCCAGCGATATACTTTCAGATGACAGGAAGTTTTATAAAAAAGTAAATTACAGAGACTCATAGTCATCTCTGGTATCTTTGACAGCAGTAGTCACTAATACTAGCGCTAAAGTCACACAAGTAGTAAACCAAGACAAGGAAGATTTCTGTGATAGCCTATAAGAGAACATGTATCCACTTATTTAAAACAACAACATGCAATAGTGTTTCATTCCATAAAATCAGCAATAGCTATGAAAGTTCACAACATTTTCATACACATCATGTGCATAAAACAGGAGACTGAAAAACTGATATAAAGCAGAAAAGCATATAATGATCTGCAAATAAGATTGAAAGAGGCAACCAGAGAAACCCACAGAAAGAAAAAGGATCAGAATCTCAAACTGAGGAGGGGAAAAAGCATAGAAAATGAAAGAAAATTTGATTCCAATTTTGAGTAGAAGAATTTTTCTCACTGTGGGACAGATAACACCAGTGACCTAATAAGAAATACTGATATGGTATGACAAAAAAGCAGAACACAAGGCAAAGTAAAATATAAAACCTAAGAAAATACAGAGCATTAGCTAAACAACAGCAAGTAAAAACCCAGGTAAATGACCCAGAAGTACAAATGCAAGACAAGCAAAAGATTAAAAAAAAGTAAGAAAGAGCAGAGGCAGAAAATAAGTGATATCCACATATACGAAAGGAAATTGTAAAGTGTTTATAACTCCTTAAATTACTGAGATTTTTTATTGAGATAACTGCAAGCCTATTTATCTAGTGTAATTTTATATGAAAACAAATCCAAAAAGACACTTAGATATTTAACTCTAGATTTCAAGTGCTCAAAAAAATTTTGGAATCAGAATTTCAGAACAAACTATATTTAAGAAATGATCTAATCATGAACTGCTTGTAAAATAGGATTTTTTTTTTTTTTAATTCCACCTCACATATTCTGGATGTCCCTCAGAGATAACCAGCACTGGTTTAGTTTTCTAACTAAATTTAATAAATTAAAAAGAGCTAAGCATTTAGTTTGAGGTTTTTCATTCAAGTCTCAGACTGTCTCTACCACTTCAGAAATGCTCCACAAGTAAAGAACAGTTTCTTTTCTACATCACTTTTAGATTTCTCCCTCCTTTTCATGTCTTTTCAGTGTTATCTTGATATAAGTACTATCATATACCATAAAGACTCGCCTTGTACTGTGCTTTGTTATCTTTAAAAGACCTTTGAATGCTTATATATTTTAATTACAAAGAATTATTGCTCTTGATTTAAGGCCACTGCATGAGCTATAGATACAAAATGTAGGTAAGAATTTGTTCCCAAAAGGAAAATACCATCAAAATGCATTTTAGAGAAAATGGAAGCTGTATATGACCTTAAAATCAGAATAAAAAAAGAAATAAGCATTTGCAGCCCTTTGAAACTGCTCAAATAGACTGATAGAAATAAAACATTCTTTCTTGCCTATGTTTTGATGTGGTTGTTCTAAAAAGTAAGATGAAAGACACATTTGTATCAGTGGAGAAAGTCTTCAGTTGACAAAAAAAATCTGTTCCAGCTTTAATATACAGATCAGTATGATATTTAAAATTGTTAAGTTGTAAGGTAGCATCACTGTTACTTCGTAATTATTCCCTAACACATCAACAATACATATATGACTGTAGCTATAAAAAAAATACCTGCAATTCTAACTTTTTTTTTTTTTTTTTTTTAAGTTTAGTTAAAAAAATCAGGTAATATAAAGCATTTCAATATTATTTTTATCACTGGTACTAGACTTAAGCACATTTAGGAAAGTATACATATGCTTGGGAAAAGGACAGATACTTGCACTCTAAGTTGATTACAGTAGTGTAGAAGGTAGGAGTTGCAATAAAGGCTTCCAGCTTTTTCCAGCAGATGTCACTGCAAGGCAGGTGCACAGAAAAAAAAAAACACATACTTTTAAATTTGATTTAATATAATTAGTTTTCTAACTGAGAGCACAATGCAACACAACATAATTTTAGCTTAGCTACTATAAAAGAAATAAATTCTAATTGGGGGGGGAGGGGGGATGAGAGACCTGAAAATGAAACTTCTCTCCACCTGCTATTAGCATGTACATTCTATTATCACATTGTTCTATCACACATTATCCACACCACCATGATTTTATTATATTTTTCAAATAAATTTCTCCTTTCAAGCCTCTACAACTAAGGCATAAAAATGGGGAAAAAACCTCAGTAAGTTATTCACAAATACTTCTGCAATGCCTATGAGGGACAAAACAACAAATAATCAAACAGTTGATGTCAAATTTATTCTTTTTCCAATTCTTGCAAAAAAAAGAGTCTGTTTTGATGTCCAAAAACATCAGTCAATCCATTGATATGAAAAGGAAATGAGATAAACACTCTGGACTTATTCTTAGGCTCTCTTGGTGGGTCACCAGCACACATCTGAGGGTAACACCCTGCATTCTATGTATTCTTGGTTGAAAAAACTTAAACAATTTGTCTGGTTCTGAGTTGCTAAATCATCACGGTACTTTGTCAAGCATTTTCTCATGGATTACTTTCCTTTGTCCAACTCCATAGGCCTTAACAACATTTTTTATTCCATATCTGTTGCAAAAGGCTGCTGAGACAGGTTTTATCCACACAGTCCCCAACTGATTGCATATCTAGACACTAAGTTACCTTGGGAGGTGGGGAAAGAAACTAAGTGCAAGACAACAAAGAACACGGCAAAAAACCTTCCCCTGTAGGCAGCTGGAAAGAGATGTGATAAGGGCTCCCAGGCAAGCATCCTCCTCTAGCTGCTCAGTGGGGGATCAGTTATCTCCCACAGAATTTATGTGAAAATTTGCATTGACTTTAGTGGGAGTTGGACAGAGCCCTGACAGCCAATCTAGGAACAATGCCTCCATTGTGCAAAACACAATCATTCAAAACATTTCCGTGAAGCTTGTGAAGTCCTACTGTGGAAGTGCATTTAAAAATGACTGCTTGCATTTATTTCTCAGATTAATGTCTGCTAATCAGTTTATTTTTTATATTTTAAAAAATATATTTTTCAAACTAGCTGTGGTGCTAAAGGCTCTGTTGCTAGACTTTTGAGATTTGAAAGTCTAGCTAGAGTCCTAGGATGTGAAACTCTAAGAAATCTATGCGCGATGGAACAAATGAAGCCTACACTGCTAAAAATTTGGACCTTGTGTGTCAACCTCTTGCTGGCAGTGATAAAGATAGCACGTGTAGCTCTGAACCAGCTGCTGATTATAAGCTAACCAACCATTAAACAGACTAGATGAGAGCAGAGTTCTGCTTCCTTTTCCTTTAGTGAGAGCACTAATCATGTTTCTCCTATACTCAGCCCCTGATTTTAATCAAACTTGTAGGAAGCCACTATCACTGAATCATCTAGCTTTGGAGTTCACTGGAGTGAATTTAAAACTTGGAGGGAGTAAGGCAGATTAACAATTTGATCCCATTAACCTTGTTTTCTTAAGTGAAAATAAAAATCATAAGAATGGTACAACCTCTAACAGTTTCAAGACATTAACCAACAAAATAAAACCAAAAAATGAAGAAACAAAGCAGTGTTATGTCCATAAAACACATACAGCATGTCATAAGGAAAAGTGTTCCTATCTTTCTATTCAGAAAAGATTCAAAAAAAATGGAAACAGGATCTTTAATTTTATGAAAGTGTTTGTTAAATAACCAGATCTACTTTTATCATAGATCTAAAAAAATAAATAAAATAAAAATCAGTCTTCAGGTCTGTACAATCAACGTGAACAGTCATTTTCAGTCTTTTGGATTACTGGAGAGCACTATCACTTATCTCTTAAGTCTAACTCCCTAGTCATGATCTACATAAAATAACATGCTTTAAGAATACCTTCTAGACATATTTTCACTAAAAGTGCCTTTTAACAGTATTCTCAGCTTCATGTGACTATACTAGTCTTGCTCTACTGGATTACCACTCTGGACTCCTAACTGTGACACAGGTAAAAGCTAAATTTAATCCATAAATTGCTTATCTAGAAAGTTCTGATTTTGTAGAATTCCTTAGGAAAATAGTAAAATTCCCTTTAAGATTAATTTAGATGCTGTATAGTTCCATTCCTCCAAAGTACTCTGAAACACCAATTGTGCCAAGAGTTTCCTGAAGAACATGTTCCCTTCAAGAGAACAGAGATCGATGGCAATGTAAAAGGCTTGTATTAATGCATCAACAGTTATATTAATTCTAGTGTTAATGCTATACCTTATGTAAGAGAGAACTATGAGTTTTAACCAATTGCAGTCTTAAAGGAATATGTCCATAGTCTGCTAACATCAAACCCAGCAAGGACATATGAAGTCAAATTCAGATCTGCTCCAACTTCAACAGGTGAATTATTTCACTATGTCTAATGTTGCCTCAGATACTGTAATTTAGCATAATGATAACAAACAGCTGCTCTCCATTAGCAAAATTCTATTTGGCAAATGGCTTTATTATTTTTTAATTACATACTTTAATCTTCAACAAATTTTAATCATCATTTTCAATCAAAATTAAAACTATTCTTGACAGGAACTCCCTTTGGGAGAAAGGCTGGAAATACAACATTTCCTTCAGGCTACTGATATTCAAGATGCTTCTCAAGTTGCAAAAGCAATTTGGATGATGTAATAAACTACCCCTAAGCTCATGTGTTTCAACCTATCGAGCTAACCACATAAGAACCAAAGTCCCCCTTTTTTGCTATTTTTTCCTTTTAAGTGACTTGCAACCAAAAGGCAACAGATACATATTATTTCTCCTGCCAATGACTCTTACACAATACCTATCCACATAAAGTGAGTTTGGAAGAGTATTTTTTGTGCTACTGCCTTTCCACTTCAATGGGATTATTCATTGCACAAATGTTAAACAGAGGCCCAAACAATTGAAGGAACAGGCATTTCCTTTGCAAATACTTTCGGCCTCTCCCTTTAGTTCTGCTAAATGTATTCCTACTTGAATACATAATTAGGTCAAAATTTTAAAATAATGAATAAGCTGTCTGAATCAAATCATCTTTTGCATAGATTTAGATAGCTAACTCCCTAGAGCACATCTGAATTTCCAGGTAAGATCTCAAGACAGACTTTCTCAGCAGTATACTGCTTAGGTACTTCAGATGAAAAGCTATCCAACTTAACATCAAAGTATAATTGTGACACCTGCATCCCAGCATTAAGTTGACCTCATTCATAATTCTTTCATCAGGAAAAATTATCAAAGAAGCAGAGAATAAGTCTTTCTAGGAAAGAAAGATTAGGAAGAGATCCTGGCAGCAATTACTTCTCTAAATAGACAGCTACAATATTCGCAAAAAAACACAGAAGTAGCAGGTTTATATCCTTGGCAAGCACATGAGAGACAATGTCATTTCAAGATAACCACGTTCTTGCTTACCTACCGTCATCAACGTCTCTTTAAATAAATACAGGTAGTTGCTGTTCCTTGCAGAAGAAACCATACAAGTATGCTGCTATTCTTCATTTTCAAAAGAAGAAATATTAAAAGCCAATCTTCTATATTTAAAGAGGTCCAACAACTAGTTTCTTGTCACATTTTAGCTCAAAAAAACCCACACAAAAACACCTCATGGTACAGATAGGAAAAGACTGTAAAATCCACATAAAAAGCATATGCATAGACAAACACAGACTGCACCAGCTAACCTCTGTACAGAATAGAGGTTTATTTTCTTAATCATCTCTAGTCTCCATCTTTTTGACAACTCTTTGCCATAATACAAGAAAGTAAATAATTATACCATTGCAGGTTAAGTATATAGATGCTAGAATTCATATTACAGCACAAAATTTAAGAACTACTCATCTAAAATATGCCTGCATTATAAAAGAATACTAGCATAATGAGATCACTGCATTTTATTTCAGTTCATTGTGAAGAAAAATAAATGAAAAATACAAAAATGTCACATTCTTCCTCTAAGCAGAAACACATCAAATGATGCAGCAATGGGTTACATAACCAGATTTTAAAAAAAAAAAATCACTGATAGGTACAGTTGATTAGAGAACCACTAACTCCTATTTCCAGTAAATCCTGCTATGTTGCTTTTATAGTTAACTTTTTAAAAAAAAAAAAATTAAGGTTCTTTTACTTGCCTTTCATGTGTACTCATCAGTATCTATTTCTGCTTTCATTTATTGTTTTCAGGGGGAGGGAGGGCTGCCTCCCTCTGCCTCCCATTTCTCTGTTTTGATATACATTTCTACTGTATTTAAACCATTGGTTCAAGACAGTTCTAGCAATACTTCACATTATGTCAATTAAGGGGATGTTTTCAACCATTGATTCACATGAAATCCCTGCAAGAAGTTCTAAATACCACCTCTCAAATTCTGTACCTGTTTAAGATCCTGGTAGAAGTGTTCAATTAAAAACAATGTTTTCATAGGCCCTGTATGTAAATTTGTTCTAGTATATTATTGATAATGAAAGATTCCTGTACTGCGAATATTTATCTGAAAATATCAGTGATCCATTTAACCCCTGTAACTTTAGGCTATAGTTAATTTTGCAATTTAATTAAACTCTTATAAAAAAAAAATGCATGTATGAACACCTGATCAGTACTTGCAACAAATGCTACAAAATACAGAGTTCTTTCTAACCACAGTAGAACAATCACAAACATGAATTTGATTTCATATTATGGATGTTTAAAAAAAATATTCCAGAACATCATAAAAAAACCCTTGCTGTTGCTGACTTGCATCACTTTAGGGTAATTTAAAATTGTAAAAATACATCAGTAGCCTCACTTGCTACTAGTGTTAATATGAAATGCTGCAAGATAGAACAACTGGAGAAGAAAGTATACCTTACAGACATTTCGGAGTTCTTCTAGTTTCCTAAATGACTAGGCCTACTCCATCTAGAAAGCCGTTCAGTGAATGCACAGGAAGATGGTTGTCTAATTGCTTGCAAGTTCTTATAATTTTATTGCTTGTAGAGGTATTACTACAATTATTCAAAGGATGAAGCAATGTATACCAATCTACATCATCTTTTATTTTGAAAACTACAATTTTTAAATAAGCTTATGACAAGTAGTCACTACGGTGATATCAAGCAAAAACCAGACAAACGTTAACAAAGTTATCAAATACAAGTTACACTTTTCATGTCTGATTTGGAACTGCTGTCTAACTTGTCATCATTTCAATATTTGACAGTTTAACAAAGCATTTGAATTCCAGATAATCATGCCAATAAAAGGAAAGACAAGTAACAGGCTGATACTAACAGTATCTATTTGAATGAAGAATAAAATTCAAGTTAAAAAGTCCCACACAAAAATTCAAGAGTAAACAAAAATTCAAAATTAAAGTTCAGAAGCATGTACTCAAACTTCAAAAATAAGCAGACCATAATACAAGAGTTCCTATTTTCTGAATAACTTCACATCTGTTAACACTACCATTGCAAAAAGAACAATTTCCTTCATTCATTTACTTTAGATAAAAAATAGAGAAAAGGATTTTAAAACTTCTGCATGATACGTATTTCTATAGAGCATTAGAACAGGATAAGCTAAACATGGTATCTGAAGATGCATGAAGATGCATGAAGAAAAAATGAAAAACTTAAGAGGTTCATTTTTTAATCCTGTCTGGCAAGGTTACAATTGTACAAAGAGTACAACAAACTAAAATCAAAATAAATAGTTACCTTGACAGTTATTTGCAGCTATCAAAATATCATTTAGGAACACTAATATGAAGAGGAGAGAATTCATACATTTTAAATGCCAAGAGTCAGAGTTAAAAACGTGTAAGTGTGACTGTACTAAACACTTCCTCTGAGTGTGAGGTTCTCTACCATCCCTGCCGCCACCCCCCAAAGGAAATCACCCATATTGCCATATATCACAGGTGGTCTAGTGGATGGCAGTACATATACCAGCTACTGCAGTGCCATGATTAATTTCATTCCTGACCTTTCTTTGCTGTCTTGGTCCCTTTCTGCTTTGACTGCCATTTGTTCCTCTTGAGGAACACAGATGACTTCTATTAGCACTGTAGTGTATTTGACGCCTGAAAGACAACTTGTATAGCAGAAAAAACAAATACATTGTACTCAGTTCAGAATACAATAGTTTAACAGAATTCAAGATTTACCACTGCATAGGATATATCTGTATCAAATTACTGGTATTAAGTTGAAGTCAGATTTTCCTGCATAACCAGCATTTCTTAGGTAGTGCCAAGACCTCAGTTGTCCCAGAAAACTGAAGGTGCTTGCATACCTCCTACAATTAGGCTGTTTGATTTTTTTTGTTTTGTATTTCTGTCTAAACAGCATGCTCAATTCTCTTCCTGCAGTCAGCATCTGTGGCCTCATTTCCATGACAAGAATATATAGCAGCAATGCCAGCTTTATAAGTTCTCATTTTCAACCCTCTGAATAATAAGCTACCGAGAGTTCTACATTAATGCAATTATTTTAACCAACTATACTTGTGATTAAGTACACCAGATACTAAAAAAGAACATCTGTAAAACTAAATCCCAGTTTTACCTCTTCTAGAACTCCCATCTTCCTTTTTTGAGAAGTCAGTGAAAGCAGAGGAAAAAAGTTCCATTTAATTTTGTCCAGTTTAGAACTTCTCTAACAGCTGTTTTAATATACCGCTATATGAAGGACTATCAAAACAAAAATGGAAAAGGCTCATTTATAACTGACTGAATTTCCAAGCAATAACAAAGTAGTTTTTCCAGCAGTATATTTCTGCGGTACTGCAATCCTTAAACTGAACACGATCTACATTCTCTCTTTTACCAAATAGTGTTTTATAAAAGAAGTGAGCTTATTCATTTTTACTGCGAATACATATCAGCAATAAGATCAACTGCTTATCCCCAAGTAACTTAAACTGAAGACATATCTGTTCACCCTATATACAGATCATGCACACAAAAAAACTCACCTAAGAACTTCTTTTCTCTGCATCATGTTAGTTTTCACAGAGGGAGACCTGCCAATCTGCATGCATAAAAAACAAAGCCCATAGAAATCTTTACTAATTAGTGGAATATAGGGCCACTCTTATGTTTCAGAATTTCAAAGGATCAAATATATTCCTAAAAGCACTTCAGAAGTTAAGAACTAGAAATTAAACTGGCCTATGATGTTTGGACATGTGATTGTCATTTTAACACTGTCCAACTGATGCTTTACCTTTGCTAAAATTGACCATAAATTAATAACTTGGCAACAGATAACTTTAAAGAGTAAACAATTTTATTCAGCTTCACATATAGTTAATGAAATTTAGTAAGTAAAAACAGTTACACAAACACAGAACTTGCTAAAGTTCCAGAACTTGTTGTGGAGGCTGTAAGTATAAACCAGTTCAAAAAGAATTGGCTAATTCATAATAAATAGTTCCATCTAGGTTTTATTCAAAATTATGATTCAGATGCAGCTTCTGGTTAAGTCCCTTAACTCCCTATACTGACACTCCCTTAGCAAGAGGAAGATCATTCTATTAACATCTTGTTTCTTGTACTTTTCCTAAACATTTCTTATTGACCACAATTAAGCTACAAAGACTCCGGATATATGAGTGCACTGACTCTTGTGTTCTAGATGTTAAAAGTAAATAAAAGTGTAAGTAAACACTAAAGTAACATCAACAGTACAGTGATGCTATGGCAATATGATGACACTGTACATCAGATAAACCACACAAGTGTCAGTGCTTTAGTTTAGTTTTATTATTAAAAGTCAAAATGGCTACCAATTGTTTGTCATCTTCTCCAGATTTTCAGCCAGTTTCAAGGGAAAGCTATTTAAACTACTTATTCTTCAAGAGTTTCATTCTCAGATACAGAATTTATCTTTATGGCTTTTGCTTCTGAAGTTACTGACATAAGATAAAACCCACAAGACAGATGTGAAGAAGCAACTTAAAAGTTAGGAAAACCGTATTTATACTCAATGCATAAATTAACTTTAACACAAGAAGAAACAAAGTAGCTTGCCTTGGGTCAGCCATGATCAGCAGTAGACACAAGACAAGTGAGAAGTCAGTGTTGCAACATACAATTATTATTAAACCTGTGGAGTACAAAACACCCAGGAATCTCAAGAATCCAGTTTCCAGTATGCTAGTCAACAAATACAGTCAATAATTCTTTGTCTCAGTTGATTTACAGCAAGACTTAACAAACATCTTAGACAAAGTTTCACATCAGGCAAGTCCATGCTCAACACCCCCACACACACCCAAAAAAAGCAACTTAAACCATTGTGCCTTACTGTAATGTACATAATTTAGCCTCCTAAAGATAGCAGAAAAATCATTTATGATTTGGGTTTTATGGCATGTACAAATATGAGATTTTTAAAAATTGGAACTAAACTACATAAACAGCATATTGCAACAATAAATAACAAGAGATGATAGCATGAGGTATCTACCATGCATACCCTGGAACTCAAACACCGCAGACACCTCTACCAATTGAAAGCTGTTTATAGAGAACTTTGGTAAGTTAAAAATAATTTATTAAACTATAGAGCCTGACAGGTAAATAAGATAGAGCTCCCAATCAGGAAGATCTACATCCATCCCACCACCTCCCAGAAAAAGCAATACATACATTGTGACGTAGTAGCAATATGTCAGTCACCCCCTTTTGCTAGGGAGCAGTAAGAGCCTTAAGGGCCCTTAAGCTCCTTAAGGGATGGGAAGCCAGGAGGCAAATTTGATAACAAGGCCATGCCCTAAGCCCACAGTACCCCAGGAAGACAGACCCAGGGACAGAAGTCAGAGTCAGCAAGGAATCCAGGTCATCAGGCAAGTCTGTGATGATGAGACCAGTCTTAACTCAAACCAGGAAGTCAGTCCCAGCCAGAGTCTGGATCAGCAGGGTCTCCGACTAGATCTGAAGACAGATATCCCTGCAACATAGCTCAGGAAGGGGAAAAAAGGCCCAGACCTGACCTTAAATGGAGCTCCTTGGCCCATGGACAGAGGTGCGGCTGGAGGTCCCAGGTGAGCTTGGTCAGGACAATTAAAGCCTATCAGTGCACTCAGGCCCTAACAGGTGTTAGGAATCTTCTGAAAAGTTTGTCCAGCTGTTAATGATTTTTCTTTAAGTTCCACTCTCCTGAACAAGGTTCTATATGCTGTCATCAGGACAGTATCAGAAAGGACAAAATACAGGAGAAAGTCTCATTCTAATATTGTGTTTGCAAAAAGGGGAACAAAGGTTACAGTATCAAAAAGATTTGAGAGCTGTATTTCAATTTCCTTTCCTAGACAGCTCAGAAGCAGAGGCTATGAGTTGTCTCTAAAAAGCTGAGAACATATTGAAGCTATGGGTTTAATTCAATGCATGTATAGATAATAAGAATACATCTTTTTATTTCGTGGTATATTATACAGTTACAAAGAATTCTGTGGGTGTGAATGTGCTGCCTAATAATTTCTATCATTTCATTTGTTAACCAAGTGGCCTCAGTGAATAGGGTCAGATGCATGGGGGGGGGTCTTAAAAGCCTAATTAGATTAACTCAGAAGGAAGGAAGGAGAAGGACTCACAAAAGAGGAAAAAAAGAAAATCTGACTTGGACAGAGGAATGAAGAGAAATAAATAACAATACATAGCTGTGATATAGAGGAGGGGAAGCCTGAGAAACATTGTATTTTGTTAAACCTTTTTCAAACTAAGTTCCGGTTGGGAAAACAAAAGTTCCCCTGAACAACAAGTTTCATACTTTAGTACTTTATGCTTTGGTCTTCTCAACCTGCTTTTCAAAGCAGGCATAGCAAGGGTGATGATGGAGATCTGAAGACATGTATAAACTCTCAGGTTAAAAGGAAATCAAGAGTTACTTAATACAATAATCATAATGATTTAAAAGAAGGAAATGCTATGATCTATGGACTTTTAAGTTCTCCCACTCCTCTACTGCTTATTTTAGAAATTGGTTACAAGCTTACTCAGGTTGTGAGGAACAGCTGGTCCTCCTATGTATGCTCAGATTACCTGTATGGATAAAGAGCTCAGGTCTGCATAAAGTCAGTTACTGAAATTTGGATAATCTCATTTTGGGTGTACCAACATCTGCAAATCTGATGGTGTTCACAACACGCAAAATCAGTGATTTATTTGATGAAGTACTATAAAGCAAATGATCTCTTATTGAACAATTTATGCCAAGATGACTAAAGCAACCTGTATCTGAACAAAAGCTGGCTTTATTTTAATTTCCTTGTGTAGTGACCATGAAGCCATTGAAGGAAAAAACAGGTCTCTCAGTTTAATCTCACAGGATTTATTTCAAATCATCTTTAAAACAGTGTAATGCAAACAAAAAGAACATGCCAGGTTTACTTTTTTTTTGCATAAATAACTTCAACATTTCTGGCTTGTAATTAGATATTTGTTACCCAAGTCATCAAATGCTCAGAAGAACACATGGACAGGATCTGCAAAGGTAAAATTAGTATGTTAAAACAAAAACCACTAGAAATGGAGATACTGATTTTAGGGATAATTATTGTCAGAAGTAAGATGGAAGAGGCAGAAACCAACTTTTCTGCTTTATTACTGAAAAAGGAATAAATCTCAGATGAATGCAGAGAAGAGAAACTAAAACAGGTGTAACCTAAAATAAAAATGAATACTATATGAAAAAGGTCTGATGTTTAAAGCAACTTCTGCTAGCTCTTAAACCCAATGGAGAAAAGCATCTTTCTTTCCCTTACACTTAAAAACATCTGTCAGTTTATAGGCCTAACTTAAATGCCACAGGCCGTCTAAATGAAACAGCTACGTCCACCATAAAAATCAAATTGGACAAATATAAATTAACACGTATGGAGGAATAGCAGTGCAAAAGAAAGATTCAAATTGTAGAAGTAACCATTGGGGGAAATCTGTAGAAAGAGGTAAATGCCTAGAAAACATTGGGGGAAATTCCTAGAAAGCAGACAGTGAATTCCTGGAACACCTAGGGAGAATTCTTACACAGCTCTGGGCAGATTCTTGGAAAGCACCAGGAATATTTCTAGAAAGCATAGAGAGAATTCCCTTCCTAGAACTTCCTAGGATATTCCTAGAAAGCCTGGAGGAAATTCCTGGATGCACCAAGAAAATTCCTTGAAAGCACAGGAACAAATTATCAGGAAAATTCCTGGGATACACTTAGGAAATCCCTAGCAAGCATGCAGAACATTCCTGGAAAGCATTGTGGGAAACTTATAGGAAGCAAGGGAGGAAAACTCCTCAAAAGCACCAGAAAAATTCCTGCCAAACCTGAGCAGAATTCTTGAAAAGCACAAGGGAAATTCCTAGGAAACACAGTGGAAATTCCTGGAAAGCACTGGGAATATTCCTAGAAAGCACTCAGAAAATCCCTAGAAAGCTCCAAGAAAAATCTGTATAAACCTGAAAATTCCTAGAAAGCACTGAGAAAATTCCTAGGAAGCATGTGAGGAAATTCTAATTAGTAGATGCTAAAAGCTTTGGTGAACCAAAGAACAACTGGACTAATTTGTGGCCAGTTAAACAAATACTCTGTATAACTCCTACCTGGGATTTTCTAAGAGGAAAAAATGAACTACAAAATACATATCTGCCATTTTGCTTGCCTGAAACTAATTATTTTAACAGATTCAGTGCATACTTTAAGAAACAAACGTCGTGCTTTAAGAATGTGCCTTTAAAAAGAAAAAACTGAGAACAGTGGTCAGAAACAGACAGCCTGAATATGCACGCATGACACTTCCTCTCTTGTACACTACCAGCTTCCAACCATTTCAGCTTGCAGAATTTCTTGACTTCAGTTTGAGCTTAGCTCCTTAGTAATCCTCCATAAGCTCTCTTCTCATGCAGATCTTCTCAACCCTCTCATGAAGACTGTTCTCTTCTACGTACCTGTCCAGTCTCCCCTTGCATCTACATACAATTTTGCATCCACAACATCCTGGAGTGGAGTTTCACCAGTCTAACACCCACTGTGTGGAGAATCACATCTTTTTGTTCGTTTTGAATGCAGGTCTGAATGGCTTCAGTTGTTCTGCCTGTAGAAGAGACACTTACAACAGGCATTTCTTATCCACTGTCTCTACGCAAATCACAGTCTTGCAGATCTTTCCCATATTCACCTCAAAGTTCCTCTTTTCCACACTGAACAGCCACAGCCTGCTTTTGGTCATTCATTCCTTGCGCGGAAGCCTTTCAATAGCTTTTATGATTCTTGTTGCCTTCTCTGAGCTTCTCTGAGTTCTAATACAGATTTTGGGGGTAAGAGGATCAGAAACATACATAATATTTAATGTACAAGTGAACTACAAATTTACACAGTGGCACAGACATGTTTTCTGTTCTGTTCTCTGTTCCTTTTTTAGTAATTTCTAACATCTGATTTGCTTTTTTGATCATACCAAGCACTGAGTTGACATTTTCATGGATCTGTCTATCTCAGTGCTATAAAGGTGATCCTAAGATGGCCCTTCCCCTTGTGCATTTCTTCATGCTTATGATATTGAATTTCATCTACCATTTTATTACTAAGTCCCTCAGTCTTGTACAGTCCTTCTGTAACTCTCCACAGTCTTCTCTCATTCCTATACTGAAGACCACAGAAGTATCTTGCCAGATTGCATATCCAAAATAAGATCTAGTGAATCACTGGATTATACATTTGTTTTGCTTGGCTACTTACCTTCTGGTGACTGAAAATCTTGGCCAGATTCACCACTGTAGGCCAAAGAAAATCCTTCCCCATCGTTACAGAGGCTTGCAGTGTCCCAGAATATACTCAATACTGAGAACATCCATGTATTTTCACTAGGTTCTCCACAGACTTTGCTGAAATAAATCGAATTATATCAATCCTTTCCTCTAAACTGTTTGTCTACTTCCCTCTACCTATAACAATACAGAGTCACAGTGCTGTACACATAACCAACTTATTCTTCCAATAGAACACAGGGCATAAATAAAAAAACAACTACTTCCTTTTTCCATACAAATTCCATAGTAGAAGAATGATATGCTGAAACACAGAGAACCAAGCATCTCTAAGAGTAAACAAAATGTTCTAAAGATGAATATCAACAAATTTTGCTGTGACTGTTTAAGAAATTATTATCTGCAGCTGTCCATTTTTCCCTTCTTCCAAAGGTTACCACCTCCAAAGATGTGCCAACAGAATGCAGTGTGTGGTTGGGCCTCAAGTCACTCCCATGAAAATGCAGTGTCTTAGCATTAAATCCTTTCCCTGGTAATTTAAGGTAAGACAACAGACTTTGCAAAGGAAGGATTCAAGGGCAGGCACACATTTTTTTCTAAAGAATCTGCAGTGAGGCCAATAACTTTCAGCAGAGAAGCAGACCGAACATTATCTGAGGTGCAGCAGCTTCCCCTGAGCTTTCTGGCAGCAGCCACAGATTTTACATGGAGAAATGCAGGGTCTGCCTTGCATGCTTGCACTTTCAGAATTTCCACCAACTGCAATGGGAACTTTTTCTGTCTAACAATGCAAGACTGGACACCCACTGGAAAATGAAGTAAACACATTGAGGATGGCGTCTCATTAGACATGCAGATATTCAAGACCTCTTTCCTCTCCTTCTTTAAGCATGTCTTTACAATTTACCTACGAAGAAGTTTTGATATAACTGAACCTGGTGTTTGAAATGTGAAATACCCAGGATAAGTGGAATTAATAGTTGGTTACATAACTCTCCAGTAAACACTAAAATCCTGTCCCAAAGCATACATGCTCCATCTATCCATGTTAAAGTCACTGTTAATTTGACAGAGCTTTAATTTAAAAAAATCAGTTCTGATACATACTAAATATAGTCAAACTGATCAAATACATAATCAGCTATATATCTTGTTTACTTTGTATAGAGAGAATTATCTTAACAAGACAGTTATTTTAATTTGTGAATTATAACAAATTCAGAATGATGAATAGTATTTTATTCTACATAAAATCAGCTGCTATTTCCAAATGAAAAATAGAATGCTATTCCTTGTCTTTGGAATTTTCTTATAGTATTGTAGGCTCTCCTTAAAATGAAGCAAACCTGGCCCACTAAATATGAAAGCAAAGAATAAAGGAACATTCTTCTCCAGCATTAAACAGCAACAAACCCAACATGAAAAAGCAGGAAGGTAATGAAGCTGAAAATGATGTGAACACTCACTGTGCTGGTTACTCATCTGTTGAAAAGGAGTGAAGACAATGCTGCATTATATTCGATTTCTCCAAGAACTGATGACTACTTCCCTGAAATTAACAGATCTGCAAGGAGAAATACAGCCATTCTTGAAGATCAGCTGCCATCTACTGAATGACAAGAAAACCGTTTACAACATTTTTCTTTTTTTGACAAACAGTTTAAACTAGATTCTTGGTGGAACATCTTTTTTTCAGTTCATCAGTATTAATTTGGGGTTCCAGAAATGTTTCAGGGGCATGACTATTAGAAGGCATTAATTCCAAAGCAGAGCAATGCCATTCAGCCATCTGTTTTACAGAAAAATATATAAATAAGGTCTTGATCCTACAGGTTTCTCCAAACAGACAATCCTGCACACTTCCAAAAAGTTCTATTAATGACTTTTGGGCTCCACCTCATTATCCTAAACCAACAGAAATATCAGTTTCTCAAAGTAAAATATTCAGTATTACGACCATATATTCTAGTTACAAATGACAGAAATTGAAGTTAAAATTCACTGCCTGAGACATGCACATCAAGAAACAGTATCATCGTTTTTATGCTGCACATCAAATACTGGTATACATTTTTTTACACATAGTAACATTAACTTACAGATTAATAAAATAAAACTAGAAATACTAAGAGTGTGCATCAGCATAGTCAATTTACATATTTCTTGTGGAAGACTAGCATGTTTCATGAACTGGAACTTAACTGGAATATCTCATGTTGTCGTGAAACAGGAAGTATTCTGCTGGTATTTCAGAGATTATTACTGGTCGCTACCTGCTGAGTAGACTAGTGGTTTTGTCCTGCTTTTCTCCTAAACCATCATCAGTAATTTCACAATCAGTGTAAACTGACACAAGGTGGAACTGTGAACAAAAGAGGTCACAGCCTTACCTCCTCTTCCAGCTGCCTATTTCAAGCCATTCTTTGCACTGCCATAAGCATTCGCATGGCTGTGCAATGCATGAGATCCAGAGTTGGTGCAGCCAGTAACTAATTCAGCAAAAAAAAATAGCTAATCCTCTTTGCGATACTCATGCTTTTCTTAATAAAAGGCAGGACAGAGATTAGACATTGAGGCCTATAAAGGGTGGAATCCCCTTTGACAGTTTAAGCTGATCATGGAACTATGATATACGGAAGGCAGAAAGGATTAGAGACTGTTGCTCCGCTACTTATCCACTTGTATTCGTACAAACCTGTCCAGAAGCAGACCAGCTTGCCCCTGTTAATAGCTGAAAAAATACTAAACTTGGATATTATCGATTCTCCACCCCCATGCTGAAACACTCACCTGCAAACAAATATCAGGATGATGGAAGTTTAATTTTAGAAACATATTTTATTATGAAACAGTGGGCCATAATAGCTAATGTTATTAATAGATAATATCAGATTTCCATTACAAGTATGTAAAGAAAAAAGAAAAAAGGCAAATGTAGAGCTCCAAGTTTGCAAATTGCCAGTAGTCTTAACTTAATGATCTTTTTAACTGTAATTCAAAGTTATTTAAAGTTCAGGGAGACAAAGGTAACTCATACAGAATTCTTAAAAGATGATGAAAAACTAGAAAAAAACTCTATCGGTTCCATTCCACTACTCCCTTACTTTCTGCTCTCAGACTCTTCCATTGCACAGCTGGCTTGAACTTTGCCAATTCTCATTCACCCCACAAAATTCTGTTTGAATGTCTATACCAAGCCTTTGCTCCACTAGCCACCTAAGACATTTCTAAGCACTAAATCCAAGCCTTTCACGTCACCTACCATTTTTTTCTACGTAGATACACATACAGTGTCAAAGAAATATAATTCAAATATTATTTTCCTTTGCTTATTTTCCTGGAGTCTGAGAGCTTTTTCACCCGCTACAATTATACATATTGACAGTAAACCTCATTCTGCAGGACATTTGTTGCATAATTCAAATCCAGAACTTCAAAGAGATTTTAGAAAAAAGGTGGACCGCCTGTACAGATGTCATTCTAAGATCAGAACCTATACAAACAAACTGTTACAATACAATATCAAATCAAATGGCAAGATTAATGGAAATATAATTTGAAAACATCAGAATCTGTTTTATTTGCTAGGTAATGCAGCCACACTAACAACGGTCTTCTCTGAAAAGGAATAGATGAGATACATTCTGATTATGCAATCTGTACATACAACTTTCAACAATACCCCAAAACTGTTTCCCACTTTTCCCGTATGTAAAAATACTGGTATTTTTCACTGTCATACCATGACATAAGATATACTGATAGAAAAGGTACTGCGAACCAGATATTGTTTTACTAAGTTGGGGGGATATTTTCTTATCATTTAAACATTTAATGTGCATTTCTCTGTACCAAGATAAATTTTAAATGGAAAAAATGGTTGAATGCATGCAAAGCATCCCATCCAGTATACATCATTAAAAAAATCAACTAGAGGACCTAAACTTGCTCTCACTAAAGCCGATAGCAGGTAATGCCAACTCTAGTAACTGGAATTCTTTGTCACTCAAGATTAGGTTTTGCAGATGTTTCTCTCTTGTCAGAAATCAGATTTTCCAGATGTTACAAGAAATCTGTTACAAAGCACAACTACATACAAATACAGACCACAGAGCCCAGTTTCAAATATGCCCTTTTCTTTACCTTTTTTTCCTAAGCACAACCTTTTAACACCAAGCAGAGGATCTACCACTTACACTTTGGAATTCTCTGAAACAAAATCTGCCATTTTAAATAGAATATGTTGTTTGTTTTCTTTAACTGAAATGAGAATCTTTGAGGGGAAAAAAAAAGAGGATATGTTTTAAAAGACGTATACTTGAAAATACATTCTCCCTCTTAGAATGAAAGGTCCTTAGAGTCTTTTGCCTGTACATTCAGCACTCTGCCCCATACTAAACATGGAATATGTCTATATATTCCATATGAATGTTTGCATAGAAGTGCAGTAGAAAAATATGCTGTGAAAAACCATCAAGTTGACATCCAGGAAAAAAGGAACTGAAAGCAAACACTGAAAGGAGAGAATTTGTTCATGAATTGAAAAGAAACAATACATAGGCCTTTTTGCATGTATTTAGGCAAAAAAAGGGCAGCTTACTGTTTTTCACACTGCTCAGGCCTACACCTTTCTTCTGATTTCCTACAGAGCATTTACAATTAGCTGAACGGGCTCTGTTCACTTTGCCTACTCTGTTTTTATGGCTTACTCTAATATTTTGGCTACAGCCTTTGGTTCAGTAAGGAGTGTGATAAAGCAGGATATCATGAAAAAGATTTCCTTATGCTCCCTCTCCAGAGGCCTTCATAATACACATTGGACTGCTTTTATTTAGGCTGTAAACCATGACCCCTGCATTCTGCCTGTGTATGTAACTGATTCTGACTGGTGTCTTGTATTTGAGATCCTAGTTTTGGAAAGTATGTGGTCTCAAGTGAAGTTTGTATGTATTAAGTACATGTGTAACTGTAATCACAACGAAGCTCCTTACAAGAATAAAATTATACACATACCAAAATTTCAAAGATTGTGATTTTATCTTGTATTCAACAATGCTGCAAGAGCACCTGAAAAGCATTTATAAAAGCACTGCATAATTTACTGCACAATTTAAGAAGGCCATAGGCCAAAGAGTTATACAATTAACTTATCTTAAACGCTGATTAAAGATTTGTCAGAGCAGCACATTACTACAGGTTTATCTACTGCTGAAAATATTTCTGTGTCCTAATTACTTGTATCGGCAGCTTCTCAAGACAGCTGTGTGGCTCCCCACCTCCTTTCCTTAACTGGCACCTACAGCTGCCCCCACCCCAACCACTGATGAGCAAGATGCAACCCTGCGTCAGTGGGCACACTGACAGGAGACACGGGGAGGAGGAAGCCCAACTTTTGGGAACACGTTTAAGAAGTGCTAGCAGGAGCTGAGGAGACAATTAAAGGAGGCAAGTGAGCCTTGGGAAGACCAGCTCTGTGGAGAACAAGCGGGTGGCAATGAGGGGAGAAGTACAGGTACATTTAGTATCCGTGGGAGGAAGGTATAAGAAGCAGGGAGGTGGGCTTAGAGCCAGGCAGCCTGTCGCTACGAGGGATTCACCTCAGGGCCGCAGCGCTTTCACACTGCTCCACAGCTGAACAGCGTCACCAGCCGTTGAGGAGGGCGCGCGAGGCCCCGCTCCGCCCCGCCCCGCTCCGCCCCGCCCTGCTGCTGAGGGCGCCGGCGCTGGCTGGGCGGGGCGCGGGGGGCTGGGCCAGTGCGCGTGCTGCAGCGCATGCGCGGGAGGCGCGATGGGGCTGCTGGCGCGCGGTGACGGCCCTCCGCGCGCCGCGGCCGTTGGTGGGGGGGCCGCTTTCCTGGACCAGACCGGAACGGGCAGCGCCGGCAGCTGGGCGCGCGGAGCCGCGGCGAGGCGGGGGTGAGTGGGAGCCGTCCGGGCCCTTGGAGGCGGGTTGCCTCGGCGTCCCGCGCGGGGCGCGGCGCGGACGCGTGCTATGGAGGTCGCGCCCTTAAAGCTGCTCCCGCTGGATCCGGGCGATGAGAGCACCCAGAGGTGCAGGGTGGGGCCTGCCGCCCTCTCCTTCCTGGGAGCCAGGATCGGCGCCCCGCTGCGGGTCACCCTGCCCACCGGCTGCTGCTTGTGCACGGCTTGGCCCAGGCACGATTTGGCGGACGGCTACCTGCAGGTCGATCTGACGTGCAGAACGGCAGGTTTAACCGTGCAGGAGCTGAAAAATCTCACGGTGAACGTCAGCCAGCTGAAGCTTTTGGCATATCATCAGTTAAAGAAAGCAACTGTGAGAGTAATCCTTAAGAACTCCGCACTGAAAAAGTCCACCCCCAGAGCGGTGTTGCAGGAGATAATCAAAGAACTGCTAAGAAATATTTATGTTTCGCTTCATTACACTGTCACAGTTGCTCCAGTTCTTGAAAATCCAGTGGTGTATATTGAAATACTCTCTCTAGACCCTTTGACAGATGAAGCTGGACTAGTAACCCCCCAAACAAGCATAAAAATTAAAGAGGTCGTCACTTTAGAATGGTACAGGCATTTATCAGAAGATGCTGTGAAAATTTCAGTTGCAGGACTAGATGATGTGGGAGTGTCTTTGAAAGAAATGGTTGATTTGCCCTTCCGTTTTCCAAAAACTTTTAAGAAGCTGGGACTTTCTGTTCCTAATGGAGTGCTGTTAGTAGGCCCTCCAGGGGTAGGGAAAACACTTATGGTAAAGGCAGTAGCAAAAGAAGTGGGTGCCTATCTGCTTTGCATCGGCGGCCCAGCCCTGTATGGTTCAAGACCCGGAGAAAGTGAAGAGAATTTGCGAAGAGTTTTTGAAAAGGGCAGAGAAATGTCCTGTGAAGGACCAACCATTCTCTTTATTGATGAAATTGACTCTTTATGCCCCAAGAGAGGAAGTTCAAACAATGCTCCTGAAGATCGTATTGTTGCTCAATTGCTAACATTACTGGATGGTGTAGGTAGTGAAGATAAGATGGTCATTATGGCAGCAACAAACAGGCCTGATGCCTTAGATCCTGCACTGAGAAGACCTGGCAGATTTGACAGAGAGGTGAGCAGACCTGTTTTTTCCATACCCTCCCCCTTTTTTTTTTTTTTTTTTTTTGGGGGGGGGGTATGAGGGTACCATCAAAATAATATTTTTGGAGGGAGGGGGAAGGCTACTTAAAAGTTCTTTAATGCATTAACAATTAAATCTTTCATTATTTTACAGTGTTTATTAACTGTTGAAATATATTTTGTGGTGGTATTTTTTCCAAGTTTTAATAATGTATGGACATTTACCTAATTGTTTTTCTTTTGGATTCAAAGATCTGCTTCATTACTCCAGTGATATTGACTTACTTTATTTTGTGCATTCATATCTTTGAGTTTACTTGCTAAGAATTGTAGTGAGACGAGCACAGATTCACAGGATCATCCTTCAAGGTGCTGTTCTTTCTGACTTTTATTTTACATAGTGCATATTATTAAACACGCATAATCATCATCTAATTCATTCCTTATGATGTAAGGAAAGTATTATTTCAGTGCTAAGTCTTATTTTTAAATTACCTGTAAAACATGACTTTATAGACTGATGACTGATGGTGTTTTATGAACAACTGTTTACACAAACACTGTTCACTTGGAAAATAAGTGTAAATGAAAGGACTTGTCATTTATGTAGTTTTTTTTATTGTCAGAGTGCTGGAGAACTGCTAATTAGTTTCTTGTAAAATTATTTAATCACAGTATAAGGAAGTATAAATCTTCAGTAAGCAGTACAGAGAAAAACTTGCTTGTCTAGGTCTATAAAATGAGAGGAGTATAGCAAAATATCTACTTAATTTCTTTTTTATTATATTTGGTTTAGGTTATTATTGGGACACCAACATTTCTGCAGAGAAGATCCATCCTGCAGTTGCTTACATCTAGTATGCCAATTTCTGCAGATGTTGATTTGGTTAAACTGGCAGAAATGACAACTGGGTATGTTGGAGCTGACCTTACTGCACTCTGCAGAGAAGCTGCTATGCAGGCTGTGTTCCGAAGCTCTCTGGTATGGCTGCAAATTAATCAAGAAGGATGTCGTTATTAATATGTTCCACCCTTTTCCCATTAATATTCTGCTTTACTTGAAATGCTCAGCAACTTGAAGAACTCAGAAATTAAAATACTGCAAATAAGCAGGTTTGTAAATACACAGTTTTGCTGGTGACTTTCAGTTCACACCTGAAGAGACTGTTTTTTCCTTTCTGATTAAAAAGCTGTGCAGAAGGTTTTATTCTCTTCATCTTTTTACAACTGTGCAAAGTAGATAATACTTGGTTGGGTCTTGACTAAACTGTAGTAGTCCATCACTGCAAATCACTTTAGGTTGTTATATATGTATATGTATACATATATGTGCATATGCATGTAGGTATAAAAATATATATAACAGCTGTTAGTGATAAGTTATCATTTGGGTTGCATGGCTAGATATAACATGAAATTGTAAACACTAGGTATATAGTTATAACTGCCCCATATCCAGTGGACATTGCTGTTTCTTAATATTCTTTCTGTCTTTATTCAGACTTTTACAAGAATTGTGAGGATTTATGTTTGCTGTGCTTTATCTGTGGAAGGTGATGTAGATGAGCAGAAATTTAAAGCCATATCTGCAAAATCTGTGGAGCCAGAGCATCTATAGGCAATGTCTCTGTCTTTGCTCAGGGGTGGAAAGAAGGGAACATTTTCTTTCTAGAACTTCCATCTCCTTCAGATACCATGCAGACATTCAAGATAACCAAATTAATTTGAACCTGGTATGTCAGAAAGTAGTAGATGGACAAACAGAAATAATGAACTAGCAGATGGCCTATTTGCCTTGTTTAAAAAAAAATAAATAAAAGCAAGCTCCTTTGTAAATACATCTTAGTTTTGTCATTGAATCTGCAGTTTTTAATAACTGCGTCTTTATGCTGTTTGAAATGAGATGCCTTACATTCTACAATACATTGTGAAAATGAATGTTCGTGAGAACACTTTATTTGTGATCAAGGGAATCCAGAAATCGGTTACTGGTTTCAGGGTTATTGCATACTCTTTGATTTGTTAGATCTCTGCGTAATCGTAACTTAGAGAACTGTATTGTTTTTCCCTAAAACACTAATTTTGGTTAATCTTTTTCTCCTGTATTAAAAAAAAAAAAAAAACTTGCCTTTAGAGAGAATACACTCTACTTTGTGTTACATATTTGTGTTCAAGCGTATGGTACATAAACTTACTAGGGCAGAAACTTGATGCTTTATTAGTTGCGTTTGGCCTTTTGTGGAGTATTTTGCATACTAATGTAGCATGATAAATCATTGATTATATAAAATATTGCTTATTTGTTTTATGTGGGTTTCTTCAGGGTTCAACTGAAATAATGATTAACATGGCAGGTTTCCAAGAAGCTTTTAAAAACATTCAGCCATCCTGTTTTCGAGGTGCTATTGGACTGACAGAGTGTAAACCTGTTACGTGGGAGCAAATTGGTGGTCTTGAAGATGTGAAACTAAAGTTAAAACAGGTAAGGTATAAAATGGATTTAAATAAAGCTAGTTTCTAATAACCATCTCTAGAGTATTCTGTATGTTCTATTATGGCCATGCATTCTGTTGCAAATAATGTTTACAGATTGTATTTTTTAAATTATTTCATAATACATGAAGTAATTGACAAGCACTGTAAGAAGAAGCCTATCAGTGGTCTCTATTTTGTGACTGTAAGTTTCATTAAACAGGATGTCACCCCCAAGCATAGTATCATGGAAAAAACAGCATGTTTTCCAGTGGTAGGAAAAGAATGCAGCAATGTATTCCTGAATTTATAGCTACAGATGGCTCTTATGCATTCTCTCTCAGGAATTGCCTCTTGTTCTGTTTCAGACTGAGAGGAAATGAGAGGCAACTCTGACAATGTTGTCTGATACTACTTTGTGTGTGTGCGTGTATATGTGTCTGTATATACACACATATACATTTTATATATATATATATATATATATTTACACCGACGCATACCCCCAAGGAAAACTAAATTAGTATGTCTGTGTTGATTTCAAATTAATCTTTGCATCAAGGAGAGAAAATACTGTGCTCAGCTGTTCTATTGATTGCATTTTAACTCTAGTTCTGTTACTGAGAATGTTTCATTCTTTCTTTTCTGTATTGACAGAGTATTGAGTGGCCTATGAAGTTTCCTCAGGCTTTTGCTAGGATGGGCCTGTCTCACCCAAAGGGTATTCTTCTCTATGGGCCATCAGGGTGTGCCAAAACCACACTGGTGAAGGCTGTAGCTACAAGTTGTCACTGTTCCTTTCTCTCTGTAAGTGGTGCTGACCTTTTCTCACCTTATGTTGGGGATTCAGAGAAGATTCTGTCTCAGGTACAGTTTTTAAATTGTTTGAAGTCTATAGTTGGTTTCTGACTGATATTTATAAACTAGTAGTCAGGTCTAAAGTTTATGGTCAAAAACATTATAGGTAAAACTCATCTGATTATTAAACAGAAATAAGTTATGGATTCACATTTATATAAACTGAGAATCTAGCTCTGAAGTGATACCAGTTTTAAACTTCAAGTCTTTCTAACCTTTTGTTTTCAGTTGACTTAAGAACTTAGTTAAGCATAGTTTGCCTGTAGTAAATGTTAAGTCTGATTTGGTTCTTATGATTCTTTGTAAATACTATGAATGTATCTTTTAAGTAATTAAGTTAAAATACAGTGTATAAGCTGCTTTCACTATACAGAATAGAATATGCATTAACATTTTACTTCATGAATCCAAAAAAGGTTTTTCGACAAGCAAGAGCGAATACTCCGGCAATAATATTCCTGGATGAGATAGAATCAATCTTGGGATCTCGGTCACACTGTAAAACTGGCCATGGTGTCTCAGAGCGAGTTCTTTCTGTTCTTCTCAATGAGTTGGATGGCATTGGACTGAAAGTCACAGAAAGAAGAGGAAACAAACTACAGCTTGAGGGTGAATGTCAGGAACAAAGTGATGAGGAGAGGAAGGTATTTATGTTCCTTCATATATGTAAAGAACAAGAACTGCTGTGGTGTTGCAGAAATTTTAGTTGTTGTCATTCACAGTTTTTAAACTTAAAATTGTCACACTTGACAGATTAGAACAGCATCTTAAATCTTTTTATTTCTAGTTTTTATAACATGCCATATCTAGGCTGCTAACCACTTTCATGTGTACGGTTTCTCAATGAAACTCTTTTGAGGGGAACGAAGGAGGGAAGTTGTTTGAACAAAATGGCTGGATAGCCTAATGAGCATTGCTAGTAGTTGTTCATCTGTCACAAAAATCCTCTTACTTGAAATTAATGGAATATTTTTGGACCAATTGTACCATTTTTTACTATTATGCAGGTTCCTTCCCGAGCTTACTTTTTATAAGTGTATTCCCTACTTCAGTTTCAACACTTTCTCATACATACTTCATATGAAACCAGCACAGTTATGATCAGTTACTACTTATTTATACAAGAAGTTGCAGTTGGACTTCTCAGCAAATTGTTTGCAACATTTAGTACTTAGCTTTTGTATATTTAAATTTCTGTCTTCATAAAATGATACTCTTGTAAAAAAAAAAAAAATGGAGCAGTTGTAGAACTGTAGGATACTGATCTTCTGTTAGACTATAGCTAAAGAAAAGTCTGTATTTATTATTATTATCAAGATGGATATTAACTATATTTTGTCTTTATGGTCTGGCCTGTACCAAGGCATTTTATTTCCCAAAGCAAAATAAAGTATTAGTATTAAAAGGAATATAACTACATATGGAAATGCTTTTTTTTTTTTCCTTTCTTCCCATGGTTAACTAATGTCTTAAGATAGATATCTATCTTTTAGCAATATTTCACTACTTTGTTTATATAATCTCTTTACTCAGCTAGAGTTTCAAGAAACTTTGAACAGTGACTTCATGATAGTTGCTGCAACAAATAGACCAGATATGTTGGATGATGCTTTGTTGCGTCCTGGAAGGCTAGACAAGATGATCTATATTCCACCTCCAGACCTGAAGGTGATGTATTATAAATCATACATGGCTTTAAATGAAGAGATACAAATTGCTGGCATACTTTAAGTGCAAAGGGGGCATAATCCTATATTTAACAATTGATGGATGATTCACTGAAGATTAGTCACCAAACTTAAAGTATATAAAGATTTTTAAGAAAAGTAACTTAAATATCTATAACACTTTAACTGATGTATGTAATTATACTGTTATATATAATAGTAAAATCTGTTTAAATAACTGTACTTGCAAAGTCAAGCTACAGTTTAGGAAGTACCAGAGCAAGCTGGCTGTCCTTATTTCAAATTTCTTACAAGCCCTTATTCCCAAGGGTGGTGTGCTTGTACTGAGCTTTCCAAAAGCAAGTTGACCCAAAGCAGACCAAATATGGAAAAATTCAATCTAAAATACTGTGGTTTCATAAACTACTGAGTTCTTGTGAACAAGAGACTTCTAACATATTAGATAACCATCAGAAAAAGTATTATCTCCATCAATAGCATTTTATTCACCTTTCTACCAAAAGAGTTCTGATTTTGGTGTTCTCATTCATTTTTCCTTTGTTCTAACTTGAAGTTTTGTAGTGCTTTGGAGTGAGAGTAATTATTGGTTTATTTCTTATTTTCTTGTATAACATGCACCTACTCATAGGGAAGGCTTTCTGTTTTGAAAATCTGCACAAAAAAAATTCCACTAGATACTGATGTGTCATTACAAGACTTAGCACTCCAAACAGACTTCTTCTCTGGAGCTGATATTGAAAATCTGTGCAAGGAGGTAAGGAATATTCTATGAAATAACTTTTGAAAGGTTTCCTTTACAGCTTATCTCATAGGTGCTATCAAGTCATCTGTAGTACACATTTTTTTTTCCACAAGTTGTAGTGAAAACATAAAAATTAATACAAGAGAAAAACTGAACATGGGTTAATTCTTTAAATAAAAAAGCCAAGGAGGTATGAGGGCTGTCTTCAATAACTTACTGGTGGGAGAAGTTAAGGAACTGTACTGCCCTTTATTTTTACATAACTCTTTCTAATCCAAGTTTAAATCTAGATAAACTGTATTCTGTGTACTGCAAGCAATTACAGCATTTTTAGTTGAAATTAGTATGTACTATCGAGGCTAGAAAGAAAAAAAATTGAGGGAGAGAGAAATTTGTAAGCATCTGAGATAAGTATTTAAGAAAGGAGACTAGGAAGAAAATCCACAAATGTGGATCAAGGATACTTTGTCTAATCCAGTCAAGTAAGTGAATAAAAAAGGCATACTCATCTTATTAGATATGTATATATTCATATCTAACCATAAATCTTACAGTGTTGTTTTAAGATACTTTACCTAAAACTTGGTTTCATTAAAAATATTTTAAAATACTTGTAACACTTTAAGCTGTACAAAATATTATAAGCACTCAAGTTGTTTCTTTTTTTTTTTTTTCCCCCCTTTAAGGCTGCTTTGTTGGCGTTGCAAGAGAATGGACTTGAAGCAACTACTGTTAAACATGAGCACTTTGTAAAATCATTGAGGACTGTAAAACCATCCTTAAACATCAAAGACTTGGATTTTTATGAAAAATTTTATAATCAAACATTCACCTCTTGAATCAAAAAAGTGACACAGTATAAGTATTTTTAAATATATCACAAACCAAGCCAAAGCAAATGAGATTTTACTTTATTCTTCAGTATTGAGATCACAAGCAAAATTTTATTGTAAGTACAGTACTAAAAAGGCAGGAAAGTGATACTGCAAATATCAGTCTTTATATCTGATGAAACTGGTATTGGAGGGGCTTAGAGCATTGTGGAACAGCAAAGTGGTTCTGTAGATTTCCTTGTTCTCAGTACAAACTCTGGAAGAATAAGAATATTTAATTTGAAAACATGTTGTGAAGCCTCCAAAGCACACCAAATATTTAAAATTTAAAAAAAAACAGAATGTGGAATATGAGGAAAAAGTCCTCCATAGTTTCTGTGCTACATTTAATATAACTTTTTATAGTATGTATCTACAGGCTTTCTTTCTGGAAAGCAGATTGCAAAATATACTTCTAATGAAACAGCTGTGAGTGCTTAATGTCTTGTAAGTTTGGAAGTTTTCTGTTTCGGGTGTAGGGCTTTGGGGGGGGGCATGGATTTGGGGGCAGAAAATAATTCTAGAAAAACTACCACTTACTGTACAAACATTCGAATTGAGTAAACAAGTAAATACTAAGCAAGTCTGGAATCAAAGTTCCATGACAGTTAATGACAACACAGGACAAATACAGTTGTAAACTGTTCTAGCCTAGGAAAGGTAGCTCTGATCCTCACTTTCTAAAGAAGGACTATCTTACAGCTTTACTGTTGCTGGCACCAGGATAGACAGTGCATGTATTTCCATTGATTGTGTGCCACAAAATACACAAAGATAGCTTCTTAGCAGCTGTGCTGGTCAGTGTGGGGAGACCTTCAGTGTTACTCTTGGTTTTGCTCCAGTGTTTGAGATTGTTGCTTTAGGATTATGAGCCCTGAAAGCTTTTAGGACAGCAACATGCTGACAGCTGACCCATTTCAAACTGAATCAGGGCTGGCTCTGTACTTGCTCCCTGTAAGGATCAACAGAGCTGGTTTCTGCCCTGCCCTTTCCCCTTGCTACTGAGGGAGCATGGTGAAGCCAAGGGAGCATGCAGCAAAGCCACCTGTCCTCCCTCTAGCTGCTTCCCAAGGGGAAGGGGAGAAATAGATTTATAGGAGCAGTTTGCTGGCAGCACCTGCTTCCACTCTGCCTCTGGCCTTGTACGAGCCTTTACCAGAGAAGGGTAAGGGGAAGCACTAGGAGCCTGGGCAAAACTAGACAGCATGGTAGCAGAGGGGACAGGGAAATTGTGCTCCTGTACTGATCACTTTACAATCCTTGCTGAGCTCTGAAATGAGGTGGGCCATGGCCTTACCTGCATGTTTGCCCAGATACGCTGTTCTTTAGGCAGCAGGCTAGAAAGTGGTGTGGCCAGAGGGTGACGAGTAAGACAAAGATGTGAGGAAAGAGGGAAGGAGTTGCAGAGAGAAGGGGGGGACAACTGGCCGTCACTGGGGTAAAAGGATGATGACAGGGCAACAACCGTGAAAGTGTGAAAAAAGCTGTCTACGAAATGGCAGCAGTGCAGCGAGCCAGACTGGCATGAAACGGCCCCCAGCCCCCTTCGTGCTGGTCCCGGGCGGGCAGCCGCTCCTGCGCCCTGCCCCGTACACAGCCCCTCACCCCCGGCTGCCGCCTTCGCGGCCGTTCCCCGCCGCTCCTCCGCCGCGTAGGACCCGCTGCCGCTCCGGTGCGGGCCCAGCAGGTGCCGCTGACCGCCCGCGGGCGTTCCCCCGCGCCGGCCGCCAGGGGCCGCCGCCGGCGCGCTGTGCCACGCCGCGAGGCGCGGGTGAGGGCTGAGGGGAGCCGGACGGCGGGCGCCCGGCCCCACCTACGTGACCAGGGGCGCCGCCGCCGCGCATAGGCGTTGCTGGGCGTTTATAAGGCGCGGAGCACGTCCGCCGCGGCGCTGCCAGCCCGTCTCCGCTCCGCCAGGTAACGGGGGCTCGTGTCTCCCCCCAGGGAGGGGGGCGCGGTGCCCAGCGCCGCGGTCGGGGGGTGCCCGTTGCCCTGGGCAGCCGGTAACCGGGGACCGTTTGTTCCAGGTGCGCGGCCGCTGCCGTGATGAACATGAGCTTCTTCCAGATACTGAGAGCGAAAAAAGAAGTAAGTTCGTGAGAGGCGTCGGTTGCGCCGGCCGCGGCCGGGCAGGTGCCCGCGTCACCCGGGGGGAGCCGCCTCGCCGAGCGCCCCAGGGAGGCGGCGCCGGGAGCGAGCCGCGGCCCGAGCCGGGTGTCGCGCGGGACCCGCGGCCGCGTGTGTGGAGCGGCGCGCAGCGCTGTGGGGGCCGCCGCCTCGCGCCTCCGCCGCTCGTTGCTCCCCGGCCGGGGTGACGGGTCCTTCAGCCCTTTTCCCCTTTTTTTGTTTTGTCTTTCAGCTTATTCCCCTGGTTGGAGTAGTGTCTTTTGCAGCGCTTGGGGCTACCTCTTTTTCCATCTATTCCCTGCTCAGCAAATCCGATGTGATGTAAGCAAAATGCACATTGCTTGGCGTTTTGGTGTTTGACCACCTTGTTTTGTACCAAATTAAAAAAAAGAAAAAAGTGGCTGTTCTGCAGTGGTAGGGAAGACTAAGAGTCTTCCTGCAGAGTCTGAACACTGAAGAAATGACTTAATTTGTAGCATAGTCCAACCTGTTTCCTTACTTCTGCTTTAATAGGTCATAATTTACTTTTAATAGGTCATAACTTACTTTTGGCTTTAGATATGGTGGACTTTAAATGTTCTCACAAAGAATTTTAAATAATCCAGTAGGTAGGTGACATTCAGATGTTTTGCAATCATGGCGCTGATCTATATATATAGAACAGGATTGATAATATGAAATTATCCTAAGTTAGTATTTTAATGGCTTAGCTAATAGCTTAGAGCTCAGACCTACACTCATTAAGCTTTTCAGAGTTTTCATATTTACTTAAAGGAAGCTGGAATGGGTATTTAGTCATCAGGCTAAGAATCGCATTACATCTTAAATGAATCTTTACTCAGTTTTGACTTTTGGCTTCCTTCACTTATGACGATACATTATACTTAAACAATAATGGTGTGTTTGGTGCTTTGGAAGCTGCCAGTGAAGAAACATGACTGATTCCCAGGCAGAATTTAAAACAAGAATGCCCAAATTTGTAAACTTGTGCTTACTTATGTGAATAGCTCTATTGACAGTAGACTGCTCAAATGTGGAAAATGGGTGCAAGATCAGGCCCTAAAACATAGAACCTGTTTTTCTTTATCTTCTCTTAAAGCATTAACAAGAGCGGCAATCCAGAACCTTGGGAAGCTATAGATCCTACTCAGCCTCAGAAGGTAATTTATATGAATAATATAGACAGTGCAAAGACTGTGTTTTGTTTCCAGCACAATAAATGATATAATTACACCTAAAATTTATAAGAATTAGCAAAATACTAATGGGAAAAATGTAAGGCTGACTTTTACCCCTATTTAAAAGTGGAACCAGTTGCTTTATTCATTACTTTTATGTAAAGTATCTTCTCTGCGTTATTAGTGATAGGAATTCAGCTGTTGTATCATTCTCTGTTGTGTCCTGCATTTCTGGCCTTCCTCCGATTGGTGTTAGCCACTGCGACGTCCATTTACTCAGTTCCATTGATACTGGTGGAAATTTGGAGGCAATGCTGGTCACGCTCTCCTTCGTCAGGATTTTCGAAATTGACTGAGAATGTTTTTGTGTACTACAGCCCGAAGGAAAAAAATCTGTTTGGTAGAGCATCTAGGATAAGTAAAATAAAGTTATTTGGGAATATCCAGATTATTATTTATTTGAAACCAAGTGATTTTTATTCAACAAATTATTAAATACACATCGGGTTTTATTTTTGCTTACTTTCAAAAGGAAAATCTAAAACTATTAGAAAACTTTCTTCAAGTCGATATATGATACAGGAGGAAAAAATTCTAATATTTTATTGAGAGCGCAGTAAATGCTTACTAGGATTTTTACTAATCTGACTTTTATATTTCCCTCTGTATTTCTTCCAGCTATTAACAATCAATCAGAAATGGAAGCCTATAGAAGAGCTGGAAAAGGTCAAAAAGCTTACGAAGTGACAAGTTTCAGTTGCCTCAAAAAGGTACTCTATGAATCTAGTGGAATCATTTCTGCACAAACTTGACTACTGAAATCAGTGTGCGGAAATGCTTCTGCTACATTTTTAGGGTCTCCCTACATTTTTGGACTCTGGATAAGGACTGTCATGTTGCCTTAGAAGTTGCCATACAACATCCACATAGTCCAAAAATCTGTCTCAAATATTCATTCTCAGTAGGCTCTTGACGTCAAACATTGACTATTCAGATGGTAATTAAACAGGAAAAACAAAAACCTTCATACTCTTTGTAGTATTTTATTTTTATCAAAAATATAGTAATTTTATAGTTTTATATATTTTTAATAAAACATATTTAGCTTTTTGCAACATTCCATTTAAATCCAGTATGAGGAGATTATCAAAAAGCCCTTTTGAAGTGGGATTCCTGGTCTGCTGCTTCTTTATACCATATTTCAGTGCTGTATACATACTGTATAATTGTATGCAGACCAAATAGTCATCATAGGATGACTAAGGATGTCTGTGTATGGCAACATATGTGGTCATAAAATATTCTCGTTTAAGGAAACATTTAATTTCTGTGTTGGATGTGATGAACAACTTGAGACAAAATTAAGTTGTACTGATAATAAAAAACTTAGAAATGTACTTAACCCACTGAGCAGTCCAATATGTTATTTAAGACCACATTTAAAACTGCATGATTAGAACGTAAGACTTCAGCATGACTAAAACAGAATTGGAAATGGAAGGAAATCTCTTTTGTATTTAAATATTGTTGCTGTTTAAACTTACAAAATGCTGTTATAATTAAATAACTTGCATTATCCAAAACTTACTATATAATGGCAGTTTCTTGTACTAAATATTTTACATGCAAGCTTAAATGTACTGCACAGTTATCAGCGTATTTTTAAACGCTTCTAGATAGATGCTGCTAAGGACATCTGCTTTCACACAGAGAAAATCAACAGAGATTAAAAATAGGAATGCCCCTATAAAGACACATTTCCTTTCTAAGCATCTGTGTGTTTTCCTAAAGGTCAGCTAGGGAAGGGATGTAATAGGTGTACCTGCAACAAATTAATGAGAGATACATGCCTCCAAATGTAAAACAACCCTTTTGTGGAGGTATTTTCTGTATGTGTTCCCTTCCAAGTACTTTCACATATATTACAGAGTTTCTGCTACACTGGACACTGAAAAAGCATTACTTGCTGGCATGAAGAAAGCAGAACAGGAATAACTTAATTTTAAAAAGTCCACCTAGGTGAATAATAGTGAAGTGCTTTAGGTTACTTTGCTGCAGCACAGACAAGAGTTAAATTAGTGACACTGTCTCATTAACTTTAAGGTGGTCTGGCTTCAAAGACTTTATCTTCAGAGGCTTCAGGTTACTTGATATCAAGCAATAAGAAAGTTAAAATATTATTTTTGTCCTGCATTTTTGTTCAGATGCAGCATAAATATTTATTGCTTTTTTTCTCCTCCTTTTTACAAGTAAGGATGACTCAGCAACATTTATGTATAAGGGTAAGAGGAACGCTTAGGCTTCAGAATGCATTCTTGGCTTTCACTTTTAAGGAGTGATGTTACAAGATGATTGGATAGCCTGTAACCAAAAACATTCACTGCTCTAAAAGTTTTGTGTTTTTACATAGGAAAATATGTTAAAATACATTCTGTAAGTTATTTTGTATTTCCATATTTTTACTAGAATGTATTGATGAAAAATGTGTTGTGCTCTGAGTCGATACATGAATTAAATGAGTTTGTCCTTCTGTATATCACTTGTATGGTCTGTGAGTAATGTTACATGTTTTGACATAAGCATCTGTGAACGCTAGAAAAATAAGTCAGTTTTACATCATTTTTGTATTTAAACACTTTTCAGTGATGTAGCACATTGAGTAGTGTGACTACCGTCAGTCACAAGTTGGTGGTTCTCTCATCCTCTCCTGAAGTGTAATAGTAAAAGTAATAGAATGTTTTGCTTCGTTAGGGGGAGGGAAGGAGAGTGTGGGGGGGGGGGTCCCCCTTTGGTTAATAATAGATTTATGAGAAGGTTTTTCACATAATGTGAGAAGTCCAAAAACTTGTTCCATACTATGAAAAGATTGTTATTAGGATTTTAATACTTTTGGGGACAGCTTTCTGGGTTCTCAGACTTTCCCTGAGAACATTTGATCTGCACAGATGGATTTATTCTTGTAAAACACAGAATGAAACTGTGCCAAGGGAAAGAATTTACTGATGATCTTCACCCTAAAGGTGACAGGCTGGATTCAGATCATGAAGTCGTTTGAAATTATGGATTAAAGCCCTATACTTGATACGAAACCTACGAGAAGACACAAGTTGCAATGGAGATGCGTAAGCACTCCTACAGTACCAAAAAGCAGACTGGGTGGGTTATGACAATTACCTTCACATTTAGGACTCTGCTGATATGTCTCCTTTACCCTTTTTAATAGCATGATCATAATTATTATTAAAAATGGAAAAAGTAAATATGGAACAATATAAAATAAGAAGGAAGCCTATTCCACTAAAATTCAACCACTTCACATGAACAAAGAGATTTCTTGATCTCCTTTAGGACAATAATCCTCTTGCTGAGAAACCAGAGCACTTTTTATCCATGTTAATATTTATTCTCAATTATTATTGAAAATGTAATTTCCAATATACAGCCATAGAAAATAGCAATTCCTGTCTTTAAAAAAAAATTAAAAAATAGTGTACTTAGGCTTCTTTACCACCTTATACCAAAGTATTACAGATACTTTTTAAACATAATTTTTCCAATGTGGAACAGATCTTAAACTCATTATCTACACATGCAATCTAAGATTCAGCTGCAATTTACCAACACTTACACAGGAAATAAGTAGCAGTATGAGAAATTAGATGCTGGACATCTAGTGGCTTAGTCAATCTAATAGACAATGCTACTGCTTGTTGTCATATTAAAGTGTTATTTACAGGGCCAGTAAAAAGTTACCAGTTGCAATTATTAATTAGAAATTGATGTGCCCTGAATAATAGCTGCTTACTGATTTTGGACCAATGTACTTAGCAGCCTGATATCAAGGAATTGTTATTTTCAGAATGGGCTCTGTGGGCTTCCAAGGCAAGACAGATGAATGACCAGGACCCTCTAAATGAATAGCAATTTCAGTGATGAAAAAGGTAATGATGGCATGCTACCCCAGTGTCAAGAATTTTTATCAAGTGTAAGTTGTTAAAATACTAATACAGAACCAGGCCTGTACTGGTCAGTAAAACATATCTTTATTGGGGAGGCTAGTCTGTCCTTTAGTCTTCTGAAGAAAGATAAGATTGAAAGTCAGCTAAGTAGTACAGCTGTGGAACTTCCCTATTTCTTATTTTCTTTTATTGCCTGCAGAGGGTTGGGTTTGCTTGTTTTGTTTTGAATCAGTAGCTTCTCTAAGTCGCCATTCTCTGAAGGAAGTAGGCTGTGAAGTCATTCAGTAGTGCTAGCAGATGCATGGTGCTCTTTATGTCAGTTGGACAGTTACAATGTTTGTCACATAATCTGAAGGGTTTGCTCAGAACTCCATCTGCCCATTTTTTTCATAATCATTATGGTTTGGTTAGACTTAGCCAATAAAATAAAAAATTGTGGATTTAAGTCTAATTTTCAAAGATGTCATGCTGGAACAGCTCATTTTTACAAGTATGTAAGGTAAGTACAGGTACACAGAGAAGAATGGCATCCAGCACAGCCATGACCATTAGCCATACGATGTGCCCAGTGTGCTCTGGTGTGTTCAGCTGCTCAGAGCACAAGGGATGTTGGTCAGCCACGTTACACAAACATGGTAGTGACAGTCCAGTAATGCTGCTGAAAAGGCTGGGCCTGCAGCACAGAAGCATTGTGGCTGTGTCTAAATGTCCTGCAGGTGCACACAAGTGTGCCCTGGGGTCCTGGTGTTCAGTTATCTGGATTAGGGACCTCGCTGCAGTGTTCTGTGTCTCCCTTATAGCCAATGTGCATAAGCTACCTTCCTGGGGAAAACAGCATACAGGAGGTGGCAGAGCAGAGGTGTCTTTCCCCAGGTATGGACTTGGGATGCAGCTGGGACACACATCTAGATCCTAGAGATCAGAAACACCTGGAGTTCTGTTTGGCTGGAGCCTGCCGTGTCAGTGACTGCTTAAAGAGTGTGGAGAGAGGTTCTGTTAATAATGCTGATTGCGTATCTTGGACTTCTCACTATTGTAAAGTCCTCTAGTTCACTTTTGAATTAAGGTGTTGAATGGGGCACCAAGGTAGCAACACAGTTCTAAAAGGCAGTCAAGCCAGCCAAATGGGACTTCACTGGAGACTACATGTCAACATGCATTATATATCACATCTCCTGTTTAGCTCTAAAATCTATGGAGTTTCATGTGCCTACATTTTGCAAAGAGAAGGAAACAACCTTTGCTTTCATCTTTGCGAATTGTTTAATCAGGTGCATTTCCTAAAAACCAGTAGTTCTTTACATACTGGATACCCTATCTGTACTGCATCATAAGATAAAATTATTTTGCTGTAAAAATATTTGGTAGAAGAAAATACTCTAAACTACTTTGGTGTATTACATTAAATCAAAATATCTCTAAATATATCTCTAATATCAATCTCTAAATATGCAGACTATTGTACAGGTAACATGTCTAAAAAGGAGCACCTTAAGTACTGAGCAATTTTTAGCTGTGCTATACTCATTTTATGTGAGAATGGCACAACTCATTTTAGTGAAAGTACTTCTAATTTACCTGATGTACATACAAGGAAAATAAAGCTTCTCAAAGTTAAGCCAAATTGGAGTTTTTCCAGTTTAATTAAAGCAAAAAAAAGTATACTGAAACTAAACTTTGCTTAATTTCTCATTAATTCATTTAATTCACATCATCTCTTCAATAGTTCCTTCAAGTGTAGATCATCTAATAGGCATTTTGTATTTTCCACATAAGCTAGATGATTTTCATGTTGAAATCCTCACTCCTTTGAAATTAAAGGCAGTTTTAATATTGCCTTCAAAGGAAGATGAAATGTAAACCTTAACATTGAAAAATTAAGGACCATATTCAGTTGCTGAATGTAATGGAGTGCACTAACAAATTCAATGTAGCAGTCAACCATGGCCCTCACTTTAAGCATAGTATCTTTAAATCCCATTGACTTTAGGGGAAGTTTTCAGGAAATACTACCCTCTTTTGTTATTATGTCTTTTGGCCACTTTTTGGCCATTTTTTAGGTAGTAGGTTTTCACCTGGTCTGTGCTCCAACAGGTAAAGACTTTCTTCCCCAGCCTCCTATATAATGGGAAAGAAAGTTAGAAACAGTTCTTTAGAACTGAGATATTTTACATAAGTCTTGGCTCCCAGAAACTATTTACAAATACATATTTTTGAGGGGCTCTGTGGCTCTTTTTGAGAGATCATAGTAATCAGTAAATGGTTGTGAATAAACTTTTTCACTGTTAGCCTGTGAACAGCATATACCATCTGCTTGATTAGCTGAACAATATTTTATGGGTACAGTCATACATACTTTGTATTTGTTTTTGTACAAAATATTCTATTTGCAATTAATACATTTTAAAATAAGTGTTCACAGAAAACAGATTAAACATACAATTTCTTTGTGTTTAGCAACTATCTGTCTTGGTTCTAATTTGGCAGCTGTTATTCATTTAAGTAGTCATTTAACAATGAAGTGACACTATCATGGGTAGACTGATCTCTGTGCACATTTCAGTGTAATCTGCATATAACTCTTAAATTTAAATTAAGCCCTCAAGGAAGGTTAAAGGTATCTCAGCTTGTGGAAGCAGCATAGAGAATCAAAAGTGAACCTCCAGAGAGGTCTGATTTGGCGTAGTCCTAAAGTGTTGAAAATGTTGAAAGGGTTACCAGCTCCCGATGGCAACCTATCTCAACTTCACAAGTAGGAGTTTTCTTTGGAGAATTTCCATGCTTACTCGTCCTGGTATATGAGCTGTATGCTCACAATATCTTAGCACTTCCAGTCTTAACAGAGGCTTTCCTAAGAAGAAAAAATTATTTTTAAAGCTCAAGAACAGCCAATCAACTTTTTCTTCCCCTAGTCTCAGGAGGACTATAGATATTTTTGGATCAAGCCAAATTATTCTTTTTTTAATTACTATGAATATATATATTTCAGAGAGAGAAAAAATGGATTCAGGTCTGCACTTTTCTTTTTTTTCTAAACTCCTGACCCATATCTGTTGTGTGTTGTCTGATACAGAATCCTACAACCCATTCAGATATGATTCATTGACATAGATAAGAGTAAAGACTGAGACCTGGTCCAGCTCCAACCACAAGATTTACAAAGGATCCTGAACTTTTTCCTTGAAGGAAGGAGAGATGAGGTCTTCAATTTGAAACACATGATTCTAATTCTAAATAATTGGAAGGGCTATTAAATCTGACTTTATTCATCACAATAACATATATTATTTTTTAGAATTTTTTATAACTACATGTTTTAGTACATTGCAAGAGATTAGGTTCTGATTTTATATCTACAACAAAGTAATACATAGAGGAAAAACAAGAGATTGAGCGATTACTTTGTAGGGTGCACCAAGAACAATTACTATATCTTCCCCTGAGAACTATTTTATTTAACATAAATCTACTAAGCAGTATATAAATTAAATATTTACCTTTCTAACTCTGATGTTTGGAGAACAAAGTAATAATTTGCTGAATTTTATGAGCTAAATGTTATGAGAACAATAAGAATTCCATGTCCTGTGTTATGCAAACCCATGACTTTTTATTCCATGGACAATTTAGAGACTTCTGAAATAAACTTCTCTTTCTTTCTTCTCTACTTCCTACTCCATTCTGTTCCTGGTTTTTTAGGCAATCGCAGTTTTCACACACCCCGACTAGTACTTTCCATGGAATTATCACCACCAGCTTTCATATTAATTACAGGTTTAATTAAAATGCTCACTGGCTTCTCTGAATATCAAACACAAATTAAAAACATCACCATTAGAAATGCATCATTAGAACCTACAGTCATGTTTTTTTCACTGCAGGTGGCTGATCATTTAATACAGCTATTTGTAAATAGTCTTCTGGGAGAATGGAAGGTTGCTTTTTTCAGTATACATACAGACTGAAATGATAATTATGTTCCCCAAAAATATAATTTTGGGGCAAGAATGTTTGATGTAGTTTTGCAAACAGATGGACAACTTAATCAGTTAAAACAATCAGCAGAAACTTGTAACATAAGTGAGAAACAAAATGCTGTATACAAACTTGCATCTGCTTTTATGGAGCATGTAATGGTAACACCTAGACAAAGCAGTTGTCTTCAGACAATCATTTTTGCATGATGACTGCATATGGTATTGGGTACCAATCCACACCACTCCTTTTTGAGATACAGCCTCAACATGCAGGCAGCTGACCCCTCATTTTCCCACATTAACAATCCGTAACACTTGCACTTGGATTCCCCTGTTGTGTGGTGTCACTGATAAGGTCTTCACAAAACGCCAACTCTTTCAGCCTTTCAAAACATTTCCTTCTTGTTTTAGGAGTCCTCTTGTTGAACTCCTGCTCAGTTACTCACTTACTCTCTCCCAGCCTTTCACTAAGATGTTTATCCTCTCTCAAGTCAGTAAAAGACAGCCAGGGTCTGAAGAGGATAAAACCTAATTAATTATCTGTCTTCTTTTAGCCTCTTCCCTTTTCCAGCTTGTCTGATGTCTCTTTAAACATATGTATCTATCCTTAAAGAAGCCATGCAATGGGTTTGGCTGTAAGCACTGCTATCTCATACAGGGTACAACCTTTCAGTAACCATCCATCAGTTCACAAACTCTCTGAGCAAAATTTAAAATGCTCTGAACCTAAACTAAATTCACTCCACTTTCAGAAAGTAAAGTGAAGCCTGTAAATCAAAGACTTAGTAACATTATATTCTCTTTGGCATGTAGCTTTCTTTCCATTACTAATCTTTGTTATTACAGTAGTACTTAAAAACCTTAACCACAAGCAGGCCATGACTGTACCTGGTCACTGTATGAATGCCTCTGAAGAGCTTACAATTTATACAAGCAGCACAAAGGAAGAGTAGCAAAAAAACAGAAGCACAGAGTTTGGATGTAACATCAACAGGAGATATGAGGACAGTAGTACTTAAAAACCTTAACCACAAGCAGGCCATGACTGTACCTGGTCACTGTATGAATGCCTCTGAAGAGCTTACAATTTATACAAGCAGCACAAAGGAAGAGTAGCAAAAAAACAGAAGCACAGAGTTTGGATGTAACATCAACAGGAGATATGAGGAAGAGTCAGAAATGGCACAGGTCTTCCAATATGCAAACCACTGTCCTATTAATTTGCTTTGCTACCTCTCAGAATAAAATAATTACATAGGAGAAGACTACATCAGAACAAAATACGACCTTCACAAGATCTTCATGTTGTAAGAATACTTGATCTGTTCTTTTGAGTTACTGACACGCCACCGTGATGTCAGATTTGGAAAAAATCTCTTCAGAGGCCCTTAAATGTCCCCTTCTGCATTTTCTTTACTCTTCTCAAAAGAGAAGTTCAGTACTGGTATAAGAAAGTGAAAGATTTGGCCACATCTCTGGCTCATTCAGCAGGCTTGAACTACTAAAAAAAATATACTGGTGATCCATAATGCACCTCTGTCAGCTGCAAGCCTCTACCTTCCTTCCTGCAGTTCCCCCAGTGCAGCCCCTTGCAGACTTCATCTCTGCACCTCCCAAAATAGAACCTTTATTGAGGCAAACCAGCAAGAAACGAAGTAAACAATTCCGTTAAAGGAAGATGCTTTTTGGTTTGTGAAAGTATTTATCATACAGTACTGACACAAAGAATGTAAGGATTAGTCGGCAAAACACAAATGTGCAATTATCACTAGCTTACAAGGGTAAACATACGAGTTGTTAGTTCATTTTACTTTGCTGTCTTCAACATCCAACACTGATTAACAAAGACAGAACTGACCCAACTCATTTGAGGTAAAGTCATTTGATGCTGAAATATATCTAAGTACTTTTTATTAGATGTGTGAGGAGGAGAGAGGCTATTTTCTGCTGTACATTCCAATATCAGGTAGTATATATTGCTGTAAGAAATCTTCTTATTGAAGAAACAGAGCTAAAAGTTATACAGGTGAGATTTTCTTCAGCTTTTCATTTTTGTTAAAAGAAAAATTCAGCCATCCAAATGTAGACTAGGACCATCATAAAAATGCCTGATTTGTATAAGAACATGTTCTTATTTGAAAATATTATTTGAATTTTAAAACCAATTTGATTCATAATCATTCCATCAGCTAGTTACTCATGCTTTGGAAACCAGTACAGCTCTAAGGAAAGTCATGGCATTCTATTAAAGATACGCAAGTATTACATGCCATTTCTTAGGTAAATCTATCAGTTTGTCACCACCCACCTTATCAAAGAACACAAGATTTGCTGGATTCAAAAGCTTTATTGATTTTTTTCTTTCTTTTTTTTGTATATGACAGTCCATGTCAGCATTTTTCTGCCTGATATCAGCTGCCCCCCATTTCTCTACAGCAAGATGCTATCTAGTTACTTCATTGGTGCGTGTGGTTTCTGTAGTAAATAGTAACTCTCAAAGGGGCCTGATGCAATCATTAAAGGAAATCGTTCATCCTGCAGTTGTCATCTGTCTCACTTAGCGCAGCAGCGTTGTTGTCCCTAGCGCTAGCTGCAGAAAATAAACAAGAATAATGGGAATGATTCACTGATATTTGGTGTTGGACCTTTCCCAAGAAAGCTTTCAGATTAAATAAACATTGGCACACTGCTCAGTGCAGTTTTAATTCACTGTCCAAAGCGCTGGGTGTACAGCACATCCCTGCCATGCAGGGAGCACACAACATAACAAGATCACCTACAAGTGCAACTGAAATGGAAAGCAAAAAACATTAGTGAGGAAGTGGATTCATCCAAGAACTGCAGCTGGACTAAGTAATTATTTACCTTCGAGGTGCTGATTTGGGTAGAGAACAGGTAGACTGTTTGCTGAAAGCTATCTCTCATCATAAAACAATCATCACTGGAAATTACACCCTTCAAAGAAAGTCCAAAGACTAAATAGCCACAGAGTCCAAAGAACCATTTCCCTACTGGGGCTCACCCAGTTCAAGGATCAGACAGGGTCGGGCAGGTCACAGGGCAGGTAAGAGCAGCTCCATCAGCCCCATCTGTGCTGTACCTCGGCCTGATACCCATGGGGTTTCGGCATCCAGAGCTACCTGCTCAAACGTCTCCCAAGTACTGTATGTGTAAATACAATAGTGTTGATTCTTGCCAACACTGTGAATGGGGATACGATGTCTTTTTGTAAAACTCAGGACAGCTGCTTGGAGCCCTCCCAGGACTCTGCCGACGACGCAGGGAGCCGAGGGCACGCAACACCCAGCCCGGCACTGCGCAAATACCCCCACGGCAGAGCGCTCCTTCGAGGCAGGTGTCCGAACGGACCTAGCTGCGTTTCGTTTACTCTCACTGCGGCTTTGTCTCACACGTCCTTCCAGTGCTTCTTCCTGGCCCCCAAGAAAACCAGGACCGAAAAACTCTCTGTTTAAGATCCTGAACACAAAAACATGGAGCCCACCCCACAGCACCTCAGGGTGGCTTCCCTGGTACGGAAGTCGTTGCCTGCCGAGGCACCAAGCCAGGAAAGCCGGGAAGGAGGACGCCCTTTCGGCCACACCAGCCTCCCCGGGGAGGCTCTTCCTGGCACTTGCTCCCAGGCTGCCGCCACCGCATTTCTGCAATTCGGTGCCCGCAGCCTGGGGCCATTGGGGGCGAAGGATGTCGTTTGTGCCTTAAACTTCATTCCAAATGAAGCCACCGTGAGTGAGAAGCAAAGGTCCTTTATTGTAAGTGCTACTGTCAAGGAAACAGTATGTCATCTAGCCATCCTTCACAGCTCTTCGTTTCACCTCATCTCCTGTGAGACAGGGGTGCGTTTTGCAGGAGTACCAGGCCCTGAGGGGCCCCAGCTCCGGGGGGAGCACAGCCTGGAGGGGGCCCCAGCTCTGGGGGGAGCACAGCCCGGAGGGACCCCAGCCCTGAGAGGGCCCAGCTCCGAGGGGAGCACAGCCCGGAGGGGCCCCAGCCCTGAGAGGGCCCAGCTCCGGGGGGAGCACAGCCCGGAGGGACCCCAGCCCTGAGAGGGCCCAGCTCCGAGGGGAGCACAGCCCGGAGGGGCCCCAGCCCTGAGAGGGCCCAGCTCCGGGGGGAGCACAGCCCGGAGGGACCCCAGCCCTGAGAGGGCCCAGCTCCGAGGGGAGCACAGCCCGGAGGGGCCCCAGCCCTGAGAGGGCCCAGCTCCGGGGGGAGCACAGCCCGGAGGGGCCCCAGCCCTGAGAGGGCCCAGCTCCAGGGGAAGCACAGCCCTGAGGGGCCCCCGTGCTGCCCTGCTGCTTTCGGCACGCCTGGGTTCCTCCAGACGCTCCTGCTGCGCCGCTGTAGGAGCATCCCCGGGGCGGAGGGAGCGCGGCTACCGCTGCCTCCGGCCCGGCTCTTCCCTCACCGCCTCGACAAGTGCCCGGCGCTGAGCCGGGCCGCCGCCGCCCCCCGCAGCCAGGAGCCACCGCCGCCTCCGCCATGGCACAGCCCCAGCGACCTCCCCCGCCCCGGCCGTTAGCCGCCCCCCGGGCCGTTACCTCCCCCCCCCGGCCGATACCCGCCCCCCCATGTCCGTTAGCCCCCCCGGGCCGTTCCCTTGTAGAAATAATTTATCCAGACTTTAGGATATAGGCCACATACTAGCTGATGTTGCAAATCTAGAAAAGGAATTCACCAGAAAACGCATACCTCAGCGATGGGAGTGTGCACAGAACCTTTCTGTTTTTTCTGTGCTTGTTTTTTTAATTCAGACTCTCAGGGCTTGGCCGCCACAGCCGTGCCGGGACATGGGCATGGCCCTCGTGTTTCGGGTGCGTGTTGTGCATTTCCTCATTCACGGCGAATTTTTGCTCTTCGGGACGTGTTTTTGTTGGCGAGGTCAGCTGCGAGCGGCGGCGTGCGCGTGGGTGTCCTGCGGCCCTGCGGCGCGGGCCGGGCTGCGCGGCCGCCCCGAGCGCCGATGCCAAGCAGGGAGCTGGGGGGCTGCGTGCCCCCACGCTCCCCACGGCGCCGGGCGTCCCCACGGCCTGCGCCGGCCTCGCAAGCCTGCCCTCTCCTCCGCTACCCTTGGCCAAGGTGTGAGCGCGCAGGTAACCTTCCCTGGGAAACGTCGTGAGTAAATAAGTTATACTTCACAGTGCGAAATTTTTAAGATAAAGCTAGTAGAAGATCAATCTTTATGACCTCGTTTCTATAAACTGTAGGAAGTGCTTCTGCTAGTCTGTTAAAATTCCGATCAAACACTTGCTTCTGGTTTTATCAGCTATCAAGCAGTCCGAAACCAGTCTCTTCAGCTTCAGACATTTGATACAGACTATACTGAATTCTTACATTATTCACTTTCTGTCTTTCACACCCTCTTCCCTGTTTTGTACTAAAACTCCTTCCTTTTTTCCCACCCTCTTCCTTATTTTCTACTGAAACTCCCTCCTCCTTTCCGTTGTTGACACATGGTTTGTTCTTGCGACACCTCCATGTCTTGCTGCCTCACCCACCAAAACAGGTACATCAGATGCATTAAAATTACAGGCCTAATTTTATTTCTGCTGTCACTGCTACTCAGTGAGATATCTGCATGACATTGTGGGAAGTTATACGTGCAAAATTACTAGATGAGATTATAATTGGTGATTTAAAGTCAGAAGTTAGCCAAAAAGGCCCCACTTGTAATGCTTGTGTTCCTTCTTCTCCTCTGTTCTGTTGTGATTTATGCTCATGGTATTGGAAGAAACTCGCCATAGCAATGATTTAAAAAAAAAGATTCTCACTGATAACAGTAAGGATGCATAGTCTGTAAAGTCTGTAGGCTTTCTGTGTATGCCTAATTAACAGTAAATAAGAGTTGTCTTTCAAAACTGAAAAAAAATGAAATGAGAATTTGTATATGGGAGGTCATACATAAAAGCATGCTTTCTCCTTCAGTAGATTTTCACATAAAGACAGTTGCAGTTTTTCTTTAAAACTGTAAACACAATAATATTGTTACGTTTCATTCCACTGAACGCTCTTTCTTAATTATGCAACTGAAGACAACTAAAGGCCACGTCTGCTAATAATATTATGCGAGACAGTTCCTTACCCACTTCTACCAGAACGTCTTATCATTTAAATAAGAGCTGTTTTCTTAGTGAAATTTGATTCATCTGGCATGTTTCCTGACGAGAAGATGGCAAAATAACTTGTTCATGTTCCATAACTGCAAACTTGGAGTGGTCCAGAGTTTGGGATAGCAACATTTTAGTTCTGAACGTGGTAAATCATCTGGGTTCCTGTAGTCTTGTGAACCCTGATAGTGGCAGCCCAAGCAACAGCTGTGAAACAGCTTCTTCCCTTGTATATTTTCTTTTTCTTTTATTTTTGAGTAAATTGGAAAACATTATGCCTATAGGTACAAACCTAGCAGCCCTCACTCAGCCAGACTCCTGCTGACTGCACTGACTTCTTACCCCAAGGGTTGTTGGAGCAGGGGTGGTAGATGATAGCTCTTCAATTTGGGGCTTTATAACAGTATTGATTTTTTTTTAAGCAGAGTTCCTCACTGAGAGAAAGGGAGTTCTGCACAGATGCTGTTGACACCAGGCGGCTGCAAACTGAGGATCTTCTGGTTCAGGAGGAAAAGTCAATAGGATACAGCACCAAAAATAAACTACAGGGGCAAGAGGTCTGTAGCAATCCAATCGGCATAACCTGAAGGAGCATGTGTTAAACGGTGCAGTCACAAGGCAGAGCTGCCCATCATCCCACTTTATAGTTACATCGGTTCTTGAGAGCGCTTTGGTGTTCAAGCCAGTTTCTATCATTTTACTCTTTCATATGGTATTTTGTGTGCAGTCGGTCTCCACATGCCCACCAGTGGTAGCCTGCTGGTGACCGTGGGCTCGGGTGCTTTGCAAAAGTTTCATCCTCTGAAAAGGTTGATGTGTGTTTTGAAGTGAAAGCAAGAAATTCCCACCTTTATCATCCCACTGGATTGTTAACAGCAGAACATTTGTGAGAAGCTGGAGGTTTTTGTATTCCTCTATTTTAGTGTTTTAGAATGTGTGGATTTTTAGTTGCAAAATTAATGTAGGATCAATATGATACATTACCAGATATGGCTTATTTGAACAGAGGTTATTACCTTGTGTGATGTGTAGAGAGCAAATAGGGGTAGATGCAGCCAGATTAGCTGAGAGGGTAGAAAGCCACACAAGTTTAAAAAACTTATGCTGTGTAAATAAATGTGTTTAAATTTTCCTTTTTTAATTCAAGCAAATATATTTGCAGTAGGTAGGTAACTAAAAACCACCATTCTTTGCCAGACTTAATGCTGCTGGTGCTGCTGCACGAACAAGGAAGTAAGTGCAGAAAAGCCAGATTAATTTTAAGCTCTGTTAGTAACAGGAAAATCTTATCAGTTTGCCAAAGAAAAACAAAGTCATGTACTTGCAATAAATCACTGATTCGCCACATCAAAACAAAGGGAAAGCTGATTTTATATTGAAGCTCTTAAGAATGTTTTATTTAATGATGCATCTCTGCTGCTCTGTGACTTTTCTTATAACTTAGTCAAACCTCAATTATTAAAAAAAAAGACTCTCTTTTTGTAGTCATTTTGGGTAGCTTTGTAGACGTTTAGAGTATTTAGGTAAGAGTTGAGTGAGGTCTCAGCTATATATCTGGGAAAAAATACATTAGCATTATGCTGCTTTTACTATGTTTATTTTTCCACTTGTGAAGTGCTTTGGATGAAGCATGTGTTATGGGCAGAAGACAGAATTTGGCTGAAAGACTGCAGTGTCTGCCTTGCTCACAGATGCAGAAATACGGAGCAAAATCTGAGCTATGATGACTTGCAGTTCTGTTCATTGCCTCATTGCCAAACTCCTAGCCATAATGGTGTGTATGTATCAGTATGTGTTAAAAAAGATTCTGCCTTTCTCCTAAGAGAAGTGAGAACCTGTGAGCAGTGGGCATGTCTCTGCTCAAATTCCTGTGTGTTCCTTAGTTCAAAGAAGAAACTTTCATAATATGCAAAACAGGGTGACATTTGGGAGCTCCTGTTTGATGAGCTATGTGATAAGAGTAATCGTTCCTTGGTATGCATGAAGCACAAAGATGTACACACTTCTGTGGGCCAGTGCTTCAGTTCAGCAAAATCCTTGCCCAAGTCATTAGCGTGTTCACTCAATAAAGAACCAAAGTGCCCTTCCTACCTGCTTTTTAAAATCTTCACAGTTGTCTGTTTCACAGTACCAATGACATAATATACGTTCTTCAGTAAGGAACACTAAAGCGCAACATTATTACTGTAGCTAGAGATGAGCATGTGTTGAAGTAGTTTGTAATCAAGGTTACGAAAATCAGAAGCTGAACTTCTGAACTTCTTTGCCTATTGGATTTTTTTTTCTGCCTCACCAAGCAGATGCCAGGATGTATAGCAACCCAGCAAAGGTGCTGGTCGGGGCACCGCTCCAGTTCTTTTTTCTTTATTAGCATCAGTAATGATGTGTGTGGTATGGGATAGGTGGGGAAGACAAGCCTTACTAAAGTGAAAAATGGTTGGAAAACCAGTCCTCAGACATCCTAGCTGGACTGCCTAATAGATCAACCAGTGCTGCAATCTCTGAGCAAAATTGGCATCGACTTCCTCTGAGACTGGCGGGCTGTGGTCAGGAGTGTCAGTACGCTCCGTAGCTGGCCGCATGCTAATGTAGTGCAGTCTAATGTTTTTCAGTTGCTACCTGGAGTACCCACGTGGCCTGGCTTTATCTCTTTCCTTCCCAACACCCTCTTTTGTACACAAACACACCTCGTATCATCAACACAGTATGAACTCTTAAAAAATTATCACTGCAGGATGAACAACCTCACTCAGCCATAGCAGTTGGTTGGTTTGGTCTACTAAAAGTTAGATTTCATTTTGCTAGCTACTCCTCTTCTGTGCGCCTCGAGCTGCTTCTTTCTAGCTCTGACATCAGCTAGATCAAAATTAAGGACAGCCTCTGTCCTCTAGCCTTCCTCCAGCAAAACATCAACTGCGGTAATACTGAAGGAGGAAGAATGGTGTTCTGGTTTCATTACTGCTTTACAGAGACAGTTCATGTATCGAATGTAGCACGGTATCCTGCATGGCTGTCCACAAGTGAGCACAACTAGAACAAATCTTCATTTACAGCTTACTGTAAATTGCCCTTTTACTTCTGATATGCAATGAGTTATTTTGGTTTAAATTTTCTATGATACAATGTGGCTTTTGCCCCAGGCAACTAGGTGACCTGACAGCCATCATAATTTGTTCCATCTAGGTTATATTTAAAGCAAACGTCAAGCACTAAGCAACCAATCTTTGCAGCTGGTTGAGCAACTTCGGTTTCCTAATGAAGGTGTGTGTTTTCTGCAAAAGCTTAGAAAATACAGGATTGCTTAATAGCTTGAAGAAATGAAAGAAGACTTTACTGGAAGGAAGTTGTGGTTCTGAGCTGTTCAGCCACTGTCATCTGTATTTTCCCTAGATGGTCTGCTTAACCAGATTAAAAGACAACATTTACTAGCAACTGCAGTGTAAACCCAGTGGTATTCTATATTTGTCATTTTATCTGTCTATTTTGAAGCAAAATTTCTTCCCTAAATATGTCTTTTTTGATTCAAAATACTATCACATCCTTTACAAAAAGGAAGACAGGGGAGGATGTTTCAAATGTAAGCATATACTGTTCTGGAAACATGGATACAACACCACAAAGAAACAGTACCTATTTTCACAGGCTCCAATGGCTTGCACAATGAGTGATGCTATTTACATTAATGAATATACTTTTTAATTGCATTTCAGTTACCCATAGACACAATTGATTTCCACCCATAGAATTTATTAGAACATGAAGAAGACATTTCATCTTTGTATTGCATGGATATGTCTTTATATATCTTTAAGAAAGATCTTAAATCCTAAAAAATAGCAAATCATTGCTAGGTTTGCTCTGTTCCTTATTACATCCATGATAAAATTAAATCCTTAAAAAAAATTGTTTTATTTACTATTAAGGCATTTTTTAACTTTGAGACAAAATTTATTCCCTTGACGTATAAGAAAGTAATTCTCAATAGTTACATTCAGGATGCAACTCTTCTTATTAAAGCTAGGACTAGTGCACCACCTTCTGGTAAACTCAGGAAAGGTCTTGGGGCTTTCAGAAGGAGAAATATGTGTCCATTTAATTTTGTGTCAGACTTGTGCTTACAGTGGGCTTTGAAAAAGGAACGCATGAAATCTGTAAAAAGAAAGAGTAATTATATGCTGGATTCGAACAGGTAGAGTCTTCTTAACTATGAAAATGCTTGCTTGTGGTATTTTTTCAAAAATTCTATCTGAATTTAAAGGACCAGTTATAATTAAATAGGGGGGAGGATGGAGAGAAACTAGGAACTGATTTAGAATGGGAAGATAAAAAGGAAGTTTGTTTGTTTTAAGGCAGAAGGAGAATGTACAGGCTTTCAGATGAGCTCCTTCCTGTGACTTTGCAACTCGATGCCCCGATTTTCCTTACAGAAGTCAAAGAGGAAATGTGCTTTGGGGGAGCGTGTATTTGAATAGGACAGGAGAAGGGTGGCCGTGCGAAGCGTTTGAGGGTATTTCACGTGCAGCACTGCGTGAGAAGCTCAGAGTGACAGTGTAAGCAGCAGACGCACAGGTTGCAAGCTGGGTGTAACTGGTGAAGCTGTGGAGATGGCAGGCAGTAGTACAAGAAAGCAAAGTGAGAGAAGCAGAGAGCCGTGGCAGAGCGCAAAACCCAGCTGAAACACAATTTTAGAGCCAGGTGTGCTGACACCTGGAACACTGGAGCCTGCTTGGAGCTACTAGCAAGGATAAAGATGTTGGCAGCTTCCCTTTAAGGCAGGTAGAGGGAAATGAGCTGAGTATTTACAATGGATTGCACCTGCCCCCTTGAGATCCCAAGGCAGCTGCTTCTCTGGCTATGGACCAGCTTCTTGGAGCCTGGGAAGCTGCTGCAGTACATATCAAGTCTAATTACCCAATGACCCATATTAATTTATGACATTATTTTAGCATCGGTAGAGAGAAATAACACTCTACAGCCCTGCTCAAGGAAACTGTATTTTCAACATAAGCAGTGCAACCTAAGTAGCATCAGTGCAGCTTCCTCCTGAGTTTCTGCCAAAATACCTGAACCAAAGAGTTACTACTTGTTAGATTGTTTGACATGTCTGAAAGCTCCTTCTAAATGCCAGCCTGCTTTTTTTCCTGTCATTTTCCAAAGTGGGAGTGATTCTGCAAGCGATGGTAGATATGTACAGTAGTAAAATAATTGAAGACTTGCTTCAGATATGACATTTTAAATGAGAAAGCTTCTGGTATAGGAAGGATTACATGTCACTGCAATTAAAAAAATATTTCAGCATTAAGCAAGGATAGCATTAGTCCAAAAATAAAATAGATTTCTGTTAATTTTCTTCTTAGGATAAGAACACTTCAGAATATGAGAGTGGGATGGTAGGGTTTGCAGTTTGCTCTACATGAAAATGCTTTATTGACTCCTGTGAATAGGCTGTTATCAAAGCTGTATCTGTGCTGCAGAAAAGGAAGGGTGACAATCACAGATCGAGACAGGGAAGCTTCTTCCCAGTGTAGATTGTTAGGGAAGGCAGAATTCCCACAGGATGGTAGCTGTACAATCAGCAATACCATCCCAGCGTGGCTCTGGAAAGCAGCGACACTAGTTTTGGGCACCCTTGCTCAAATCTTACGTGTGTTTTGTTAGAAAAATCAGGTTACGCAAATGTATTTGATTTCAAGGAGAAGGGTTTTGCAGGAAGAAAAGAGTCATGTAAGTGTGTGTAAATCATCTTGGGATAGCCACAAGAAATAACCTAGATGTGCTGGAGAGCTGCTTGGAAAGATGCACCTGATTCTGATTTATACTAAGGCCCCTCTCCTCTAATCTGCTTCTGAAAACGACCTTGTCTATAAGAATAACTTGTGTTCTTTTGCAGGCCCTTTACACTTCCAGAATACTTTTAGTGTGTATTAGATCATATATTCCGGGTAGTTTATTTGCAAATCAGCGTTACTTTCTGACAATTTTTCTATTCCATACAAGTGTACTAATCATTTTTGCTTGGACATTTTTCTACTTCTGTTGTGCTTATTTATTCTATCATTGGGAGTGTTGTAAATTATAATGTGCATATTGTATTCCTCTTCCTTTTGATGTCGTTTAATACCAGATTCAGAAGAATACTAGATTCATACATGAAACGCAAAAGTGCCAGACCTTTGCCCCAACTAATTTACAAAGACTTTAAAAAGGATTAGTAGTAGGCCACACCAATCTGAATTTCCATTTGAGTTTAGTTACACCTTAAAACAGGGAATGTACATTTCAGAATCTCCCTGAGATACACACGTTGATTCTTTTATCATAGGTTCTCATCTTCTGTGGCTTTTCTCTGAAGTCCTTCCAGTTGGTCTACCGGGCTTGATCACAAGCCTACCCCCCCCCCCCCCGCCCCGCCCAAGGGTGAATATAGGGTTTAGAGAATGTTTTGCCAGTTGCTTTATGGCTGCTCCTTCTCCATACTTTATTTTATATCAGTTTGTACTTTTTAAAGTGCAGTTATTGCATGGGAAATAACAAGACTTTGAATTGTCCTGCCTGAAGAGCAAGACGTGATTCATTCTAAATACAGTGTCTCCAAACCAAGTTAAGCGTGAGAGTTCACAGAAAGAACCCTTCGAAAAACAGCTGCCGTGAGACTCAAAGAAAAAGACAAGAGACAGCAATACAAATAAATATTTTATAAGACAGCAATGTGAAGTTTAATAATTGATTTAATAAAAACCACAATAAAGCAACACATTTCAGCTTTTTTCTTCAATTAAACAAATGTATAGTAAATCATTACAATAAAAAAAATCCAAATACAATACATGTCTACCATACTTCAACTTCTAATTACATTGACTGTAAACCCCAATTTATTTAAATCCTATCTGAATATCAGTATGTGCAAAATACCTGTTTTTTTTTTCAGGAAGTTCATAAGGATGGGATGCACTTTTATCATAAACTGTGATATGGCTTAATTAGTGATACTATTTGTATTGAAGAATTAACTTCCCAAGTATACTGCTACTTTGCCTCTGAGCTGAATGTACTCCCATGCTGTACTAAAGTGTTCCTATTTCTTGCCAGAACCAATACAAACATAATCCAGTGTTAGATGTGCTTTGTCCAAATTAATACTGTGCTGTCAGTTTTCACCGCTGAAAATCTGTCATGTGATACATACATCCAAAAAAGGTAAGAAAACAAGCCAAGTTTGTTACCACTAATTGCAGATATAAATCAGCCTGATGAATATATGAAACCCTAGCAAGTTTCACAACAGACGATAGCTTAAGTATTCATAGCTGAATATTGCAGCATCTATTATAGGGCAGAATTTTTCCTTTCTGATCCACATACAGAACTACTTTGGATGTCAGTGGAAGTTCTGCACAGAGATCAACGCACAGAATAAACAAAAGGTAAGAAACCAAATTCTGTCTGTCTTTTGAACTTTTCAGGCCATATTCTTGTTGCCCTTGGCTTGTCCTATGCAAATGACTCCAGAAACAGGCATAAATCTGAGCCTGGAGGTACTATAGCTTAGTGGCTATAATCACAGGCAAGTAAGAGGCAGATAAGAGATTTTATTGTCCCGTATACATTCAAAGTACGGAGATCCCGCCACGAGGCTAAGTAATTCAGTTTTGTGGACTCTGAGCTGTCAGGATAAGGAAACAGTCTTTTCAAATTGCCTCTTCTCTCTACCAATGTAAGAAAAGGCCCAAGAGAATGTTACCCCTGTAGGGTGGTTATAATATTGTTGTCCAACACAGATAAGAAAGGATCATGGATTCCTTGACTGGTAGAAATGGAATGAAATACATTACTGAGCTTGCTTGGGTTTTGTTTTATTCATAAAGCTAAGTAGTGAGGTACTGCTGTTTCAGTGGCACTCCTGTCAGGATATCTCCACTACTGTGCTTGAAGCAAAGATGAAATGAAAAGGTCAGAGATTCAAGACTGAGGAAATAGTGTGCATCTAAAATTTCTGCTCCCTACTTTTCTGCTAGAAGATCTATGTATTTTACATGTCTACAGATTATATTTGTGAGTATCTCCCTATCAAGCATACTTTCTATCATTCAGTTTTCTTTTAACAATGCAAAACAATCATGGAAAATGTTCAATTACAGCACATTTATTAATTATAATTAGAAAGCATGCTAATTAACTGGCCTTTTAATATGAATCAAATGTTGTTTTAGACATTCAAGAATATTAATAATAAAGTCATCTTACAACTCAAAACTTTGTAAAATAAATACCTGTTTCTAAGGTATAAAGCCTATTCTAAAATACATTAAAGATAACATCACTTAAAACACTTTGGGTCCAGTTTTGGGTCTCTAGCAAAACACCAGAAGCCTGGGCAAGGATCTGCCTGTCTGGATCTCTGAATGCCCAGATTAAAGCTAAGTTTCTGGTCTGGGTACAATAAATTCTGTGTTTTGCAATGTTTCTGAAGAGACAATTTTATAAAATAATTTGACTATCACTGTATGCATCAAAGTTTAAGATACTGTATGAAAATGACTATTGCAAAAATACGGTATAATGGATTCAGGGATCATGACATATGGAACCCTAGCATCATCAGCATTAGAGATTTTAATTGAAATACTGAACACTTGATGCTCCATTTGGAGTGCAGGTACTTCGTGGTACACAGTTATCAAAGGACAACATTGATCTGTAATTTGTGAGGTATCTGCAGAGCCATGTTGCAGTCTGTAAACAATAATCTTCAAACAGCTTTGTCTCAAAATCATAGTAAATTGAATAAACCAGTACAAGGGAGAGAGTGAAATACATGTTCTGTAGGGCAACTACTGCACTTTTTGCAGCACCAGTTCTCCCTGCTGCATGTTACGTGATACAAATCCACAAATTAAGGATTCTATTTGATCATTTTCGTTTTGCATTTATTGCTCTCAGTCTTTGACTACAAGATAAAGAATAAGGCAGCAGTTCCCAAAACATATGAAATTAGGCACTGGAACTCTGACAACTTGCACAGGTTTTGCTCATTTCCTGTTTGTAACTCTGAAGCTGGACAGAGCATTTATACATCCCAAATGTGTTCAGCAGCAGTTGTCTGGCCTTGGACTGAACTTCCTCCCATTTAGATGAACTACCAGGAACTGGAAAATCAAGAAAGTAATGAATACAATTTATTCCTCAAGAAACTTTACAATCCAGCTGTTCTCATATTTATCACGCAGTCTTACCAACTGGAATAATCTTTGTTCACACTGATAGTAATTATTAATTTAATATTGTACTATGGTCAATATGTACTACATATATTATTTTACATCTTTAGGTCTATATCCTATCATTAGAACTGTATCTTGATAAAACTGTGGATCTGGTAAATCAAAAACAATCAAACTTTCTTACTAAGAATTAATATTCATGCACTGCATGAGATGTCTAAAACAGCACAGGTTTTGACAAAACACAATATTAACTTTCAGATTGTTCATAATGAATTTTTAAGGAGAAAACTTTTTTTCCACCCAAACAATCTGTACTGGATGTTTCAGCATGAATGCATTTTCTCCTTGCAAAATTTCCACTTAGACTTTGTCCTTCTCGACTGATGGGTTCTATGCCTTGCTGTACAAAAGCAAAGTTAGTAGATTTTTTTCCCCGAATGACACTTCCTGGATTTACTTAGTGATAATATGAAGAGAAAGTCAGAGGTTTTTTTCCTATACTTGAATTTAATCTGGAATTATGTTATACAGCATCTTACCTAATTGCAAGTGGACTATGGCAGTTGTTTTTCCTGCAGTGAGAGACCAGATATTTAAATCTTCTATAGAATAAACATCTTCAATTTTCATCAAGTCTTCCTTAATACGATCCACATTCAAATGCCTTGGAACTCCTGTGATAACAAATAAGAGGTAAAATTAATTCTGTTTTCTGCAAACACTCACTGGCCTTTAAAGTAAGATGTCATGGCACATCTCGAAAAGTCAAGAGAGTTTATAGTTTGTGTTGAATTTGAAGTGATTAGTGACTTCCAAGTTATCAATAGAGAAGAATATGCAAATTGGCATACTGAATAAATCCAATATGGACACAGGAGTCGTACAAGAATTGCACTGTTGTCTCGGAAATCTTTGTCCAGTCCAGAATCCTGTCACTGGCAGTAGTCAATGTCAGATAGTTTGGCTCAGTAACTGCTTACACCAGACTCTTCAAAGGAAAGTATAATTAGGTATCAAAATGCCTAAATAACATTTCTTCCAAATGTCAAGAATTAGTTGTTGACTAATGATCTGAAGCATGAATAACCATCACTTTTAAATGTTTAGACTAGCTAACGCAACTACAAATATTATTCATATAATATTTTTTTAATCCTAAAAAGCTCTTTGCTCTGTTATTAAACTTGTCAAAAATATACATGTGGGGAAGATTTGCTATTTCTAAATTGGTTTCAGCTCTGAAACAGAACTGAAAGCCAAATCGTTGAAAGATTTCATGGAAATAAGTATTTTCTAAGCTTCAAATCAGATATACCAAAATAGAATTTTTCAGAATGCTTAAACAAGCTGAAATAGTATTTTTTCCAAAGGAAAAATGTATTTAAAAAATACTGTTAAAAATCATTTAAAATTAAAATGTTTATTTTGAAAGGCTATCTTAAAAAATTCTTTATTCTAAAAGCTAAACAGTATCTGATGGTCCAGTGCACAGCCAATTTCTTCTCACCCCAAGTCTGCTTCCCATGAGGATTTCCTTCAAAGAATGCACACTCCGTTAAGTGTGATCATCTAAAACTAAGGTCAGAATCTGAAAATGCTACGGTCTGTCCCTTGCTGTCTCATGACACTTCTCTTTTCAGGTAACTAATACTATCTTCAAACGATGGTAGTAATCCATTTGCAGTGGTCAATGCATATGACTTTGTCTTATAGGGCTGCATCTTTACAAATCAGTGATTTGTAAAGCCCTTCTGGCTGTCATACCTTCAGCAGCTACAGCAACTGTATAGCTTCCCTTCTCCACCCTTTTGTTGTACTAAGAGCAGAATCAAAATTTGAGATGATCGACCCTGGCTCAAAAAGCAGTACAAATACATTGGAGAAAATCAAGTTTCTCTATACTCTGGATAGTTTTGTTTCTACCATAGCTTATCTTCCAGCTTTATGGTTTTGTTTATATATATTGTGAGGCATTCAGTAAGTTGCTTCTCAAATTTCTTCAGATTTCTTGTATGACTCTTCTCTAGACCTGGTGCTTTACTGTGATTTAAATGATCCATTTGTTCCAGTACCATCTCTTTTGAAAGTTCAGTGTCTAGGATTGTCTCATATTAAATGCAAAATTTCCCTTCTAGTAAAGACTAATAGAAAATTATTTAGCTCCTAAGTAACTAGCTAACTGGTATTACTTCTACAGCATTCTTTTTCCTAGGAAGCATGGACTTAAATTCTAACATCTTGCATCATGCTGTTGGCTAGACTGCCATGCTGGGTTTTAAATGTATTAGAAAATAGAATCTCACTGCTTGTATTTGATAATCACATAAGTTTTAAGTTTCGCATTCCTAGTGTAATGGTGAAACTTTGTTCAAATTAATACTGAAAGCTGACATAACTCCAAAGTCTCTGATTTTTAGCAGCAGTCTCCAATATAAATACATGTCTATGTTCTGGAGTTTCTGAAATTGAGTTGGTAAAGTTCCCCAGCATACATGAAAACTGCCTATCATCACTTGTAATAACATCATTAATTCAGACATTTTTTGACAATCAGGATGCCTGTGCAAACAGCTACAACTCAAACATCTGGAATTTGATACACTGTTAGTTTGTCTTATCTGTTTTCTTTGGCTAAATCTCAGTTGCTGCCTTGGAACTAATTGAGATTTCTTAAGCACATTTCACCATTTCTGTCTTCTGAGCGAACTTCTGTTTGTTGTTGTTGTTTTGTCTAACTGACAAGAAAAGCATTTGCCATTGAGTATTCTGAGGTCCTGGATAGCAGAAGTCAATAATAACTGTCACATAAGACAGCTAGGAAGGTGCAGGTAAAAAACAGGATTTGCCCCCATCCCTAACACTTTCATTAGGTAAAAGTACCAGATTAAGCAGTAATAGTGGGCTTGCTAGTTATAATAATGCAAAGAATGTTGCTGGCATTTTTCTCTCTGACTAAATCTCCACAAGGGGTAAGATTATTCAGCTTATGTTCAGCGCTCCCCCCACCTCCCCTTTTACACCATTCTTGACTTGTGCTCCTAGTGCTGTTACTACAGGAGAAGCTACAGAAGTGATACAGCAGGAGCCGCTGCGAAGGGGAAAGTGGGGAAAGATTTGCCGCCTCCTTTTACATGCATTCACATTCACTTTACACATAAGTTAAAGTGCAAATGTAGAATTGAGTCTGGGCAAAGGTTCACTTAGTCAACTGATATCCATTGCAGAGACATGCCTAAGTTCTGTACTTTTCACTTTTACCCTCTCTGGATTCTGAGCTACCTGTGAGCAGAGGGAGGATTTGTGCCATTCTGGCAAAGGTCAAAGAAGCCTAAAGACTGCTGCAACTTAGATCAGCTGTCAAGAACCCAAAGACTGTAGCAGCAGCAGGATAAACAAACTCTCCAGACACAACCCACATTGTTAGAGATGGGGATCATCATGTCAAAAAACCCATAATTTCTCACTGGTATTTGACATGTAGTACTGCAGCTTGTACACAGATCTTACCTTCCAGAATAATGACTCCTGTGTCACACAGAATTCGGACTGTTGTCAAAACCACCAGTATGGAGAATACGTAAGTACATATAGGATCAGCAATCTTGTATTCTGGCTGCAAGGAAGTTCCAGAGTGTTAAAGGATGTATGAAAATAGGCCCCTTTATAAAGACGTGACTCAAAAAAATGCACTTATTTTTATCTCCTATGAATTTTTGCTTGAATAGTTACAAAATGCATAATAGAGATATAGTCTTCACTTATCTTGACTGAATTATAAAGCTTATAATAGAATGTCACAAAATACTATAGAAATTTTTATAGCTTACAAGTCTTTTTTTAATTTAATCACTGGAGTTGAAATAAAAAATTCCACCCTCGCTCAAAGACTAGCCATTCCTTACCTTGAAGCGTATGATGTACGCAGCTACAAGAACACCAATACTTTGTACCAAGTCCCCAAGGGCGTGTACAAACGCTGCTCTCACTGCAAGGCTGCTGTGTCCATGGCTGCTGCTGTGGGCTGTGTTTGGAGAGTTCGACTGAGGAACATGAGAGTGAGGGTGCGAATGGGAGTGGGAGTGAAGGTGGCCAGACTGATTCAGCAAAAAACCCATTCTGAAAAAGAAAGAAGAAAAACACTCCAAGAAGCGGGTTTTAGGGCACTTTTTTTTTTAACAAAAGAATGGAGAAAATACAATGTTCAATGTCATTTTCCTTATTTTATGAGAATGAAGAGGTCCAAAAAATGCCATCCAATGAGGAAGTTACAGGTCATGAATAAATTAGCACAGTACGAGAGTATTAATGGAGAGAAAGAGAGATCTTACATTAAGTTAACTGCAACACCAACAGCTGCTGTAATCAGCATGATATCGCCATTTATTTCATAGTCCATATGGATAGTTCTCTGAACAGCTTCATACAAGAGGAATGCCATAAGTATATACACCAGCAATACACTAATGATGGCTGATAATACTTCTGCAAACAGAAAAGGAAATGACATTACAAAAGCGAATCTCAGATCTATTTCCTGTTAAAAAAATATAATGTGGACAGAGCCTTAATTATTTTAGCACTATTTTATGCTTATTATAACACTAATAAGTTGTGCAGTAATTCAGAATTAGAAAATATGATTAACAAATGGAGTAGTTCATGCTAATCAACTCCGTCATGCTTTCTTGTCAGTTTATCCTTCATATGATGTTTTCCCTGGTTAAACTAAAATTTCTGCACAGACAACGACTGTGACTTCATCAGACTACCTGGAACTTTTGCCTGAAAAGTCACAAAGTCACAAAGTCCCGTCCAGAGGAAAGGAAGATAGTGTATCTGAAACATCACCAGCCCAGCTACAAACCAGAGAAAGTTTCATTTCAAATGTCCACAATATTAAGCTGGATATAGAGATGATTTTTACATATTCTTTACTGTTTAGAATGGAGAAAAAGTTATAAAAAGATTAATGCACTGAACAGTACAAACTCATCACACATATTAGTATTGATGCTCAGACTCTCGATGTGTATATACACATTACTTATTGTACATTTCAGTTATGAATCATTGCTTAACGTAAGTCTCTGTATTGCTCTAATATGCTGTTTTAATGTTATCCGATGGTTACCAAATCTTCATTTTTTCATAAAGAGTATTATTAGGATTGGGCTTTTTGGTTTAGTAATTTTATCTCATCAGCAGGGCTTTCAAAAGGGCATGTATATCTAAATAAAAGGAAAATTAGAAAGTGAATGAAAACTGATACCTCACTGTCATGCACCTTCAGCTGCCTTTTAACAGTGGTTATAACTCCCCTCAAGGCTCCTGCTGTTCTGATGTGAGCTAAATGGGGCTGTATTTTGAAAAACACTATGGCACTGCTACTGAAGGAAATATTGTCCCCCTTTTCCTTGCTGCTTGATCCTACTCTGCACACCTTACCTGTGCCAGCACAATGCCCCTGGAACTGGCTTAGAGAACCAATATGCTATAATCAAAGCTAATATCTTAAAATCCTGCAGAAATAAATTATTCTCCTTTAGGGTTCACTTGTGCTGGTGATAGCATAAAGCATGCAGCAGTAGAGGGACAGGAAGGAGGATCCAGAGCCAAGGTAGGGACACCGTTTGTGGTTACGGTGTCATTTTATACTGGCAAGTACATGTGAAACTGTGACCCACTAACACTGAACGTGAGCAGTGCAGAGTCATCAGGCCTCAGGGACATTGTGAAGATCACCAAAGTGGTCTAGCACATAAATTAGTGATAGGCACAGTTCTCCAGGCTTCAGGGATTTCCACTTCACACAAAATTACTCACCATTATAGCCTGTGCGAATAGATGGGCTTCAGATAGGGCAGTTTTACAGACAACAAAGAAACTCAATATTCTCCAAAGCTGTTTTAGAGGGGGGCAGTTCTTCCCCATCTAAGCCCCATGATTAATGTGCTCTGTCCCACGTTGAAGGATTAACATGTTAAGTTCTTTTTTTTTTTCCAGTATGAACAGACTTCTGGAGAAAATTTACAGTCAGACAGATGCAGAGAAAAAGGACCTTCCCACATCCCCATGCTACAGAGGGGCTGTTTCCAATATGAGTGTGCTTCACAGGCACTAATGCATCTTCCTTCTGAAGAGAGGATGAGGGCTGGGGGGTTATTTTGCAGAGAATTCCTGCTCCGCTGAACTGCTCACATTCTGCGTGTGAGGTGGTTTTACAACACAGATAAAAATTGTCTTCCTTAAACTGTAAACTTGTGAGGTGGACAGAAAATTTGTCGCTGGTAAGACTAGGTATTATTTAAAGGAGCTGCTGCTTCAAAACATACTAGAACCTTGCTTATAAAAGCACTCTAAATCTTTTTTGACTGTTACTCACTCGTGGTTCCCTTTCTTTGGATAGGCAATATATCAGAATATCCCTTTTCAATGAGAAACAAAAAAAGCATTCTTAAAAACTAGCATTAAGACCTGTCAAAAAAAAGAAAAAACACTGAAGGATCATATAACTACATTATCACAGTGTATAGGTACAAGGGATAAATGAAGCTTACATAAGGTAAGTTTCACATTTTCTATCTTTTGAGTACATGTAATAAATTTCTGATGAAATAAAATTTAATTGAGAGAAGCAAGTTGCTTGAACCTAAAATGTTTCAAAATATCTCTCATTCTAAACTAGGAAATACCACCTAAATTCCTGGCACATCAGCCTAGGAACCAGGAAAGCTGGGGTTCCCCAACCTCTCCCTGAGCATTTCCTTTTGTTTCATTTCACCCCAGACCCTGCAAGTTCCCAATTACAGCCTATATATATACATATATATGTATATATACATACACACACACACAAAAATAAGCTGTATGTAATATATATACACATATGCATATATATTAAAATATATATTAAATAAATTTAATTAAATATATATTAAAATATATATATATATTTAAAAAATTGTGCTACTCCATGTCAGTTTCTGCTTTTTCCCAGATGTTCCTCCCAGTCCACTGTGCTCACACAGATAGCACCCTTGTCCACTTTGTCTGAATCCCGGAAGGGAAAGAAGCCATCTGTGACGTTCCATGTTAGAAGCGTTTTATTCACAAGTTTCTGCTGGTCATATGCAAGCCATTATGTACCAAAATGGCAACCTGACAACATGCAGGCAAAATTTTATGGGAAGACAAAAGACACACTCCTGATACAGCTTTCCTCTTTTGCCCACTCCTCTATGGGCTACTGTAAAGCATATAGGTATCAGAGCTTTTTGAATAGGTCACTAGATTATTTTTAACAAAAACGTATCTTTCCATCTAGCTTCATATTCTGAAGTGATTGACCTGTTGCAGGTGAAATTTTAAAAAAGAGAAAGAAAAATCAGGCGAAGCCATGACACCTGACAGGGAAAACTCTGGCCCAAACAGTTAAAAGACTGTTTCAGTTATAAGCAAGTTAATACAGGGTCTTACAAAGAGAAGCACTGGGAAGACCTTAATGCTAGGTCCAATGTATTGCATGCAAATCTGCAGCCGTGCCTGAGCAATTTCTAATCATTATTTGTTATGCTCATTAGTGTCACTTGTCAGTTAGATCACTGGGATCTTAGCCTCCCTGCATGAATTCAGAGATCACAGATTAAATTAATTTTGCTTTGAATTATAACTGTTTTTCTTCCTTGTCCACATGTTGCCCTGATTTATTCCACAGCAAGAGCAAAAATTTGACTCTTGTCTATACCATAGCTCTGAGACTGCTGATTTCAGAATTGCCTCAGTTCTCCCTCTGCTCTGAATCTGTCTCTGTATAGTATAGCTTTGATTATTGCAGAAGGTGTTATTTCTAGAAAAGCATTGTCTTCTTTTTATTTATTGAATATTATAGATAGAAAAGAACATGCAGCTCTAATGAGCATTTTAATATCTCCAAAATCACTTGATCCATAAGCTGCATTTTTAACATCATTATGGGAGCAGAAACTCACGCCAACACATTAAGCTGTTTGGTAGTGTGTCAATGCCTGGATGAGCACCAGCACTGCCAGGCAGTAACGAGGCTCTGAAAAGCAACTGTCACAATCTCAGATGATTTCAGAGCAATATGAAAATCCTGGAATCATCCACGCAAGCAGCAGCATTCTTTATGAAGCAGGCAGATTATTCAGAACAACCACCTTAAACACATTTGGTAGAAGTTTTTCGAGCATTATTTTTTTTAAATTTGTGAAAACACAGCACATTAGTACCAGAGAAATAATATATTGTATTTTTTTAATCTAAAACCATGTTTTCTGTAGTGGAAACCACTATTTTCCTTGCAGTAGCTTTCACAAAGTCATTGTCACGCTGGCATTGTAGATTTGTGCTGAGATCTTTCACTTCTTTTGAAATTAACTATGCACAGGACTGACTGAGTCTGTCATTACTAACATTGTCTCTGCAGGAATGGAAAAATGCCAAGTTCTATATCTGTGGTTAAATCTGCTCCGTATCTTGCTGAAAAGGAGATATCTCCACTTGGTGAAACAGAGCTATTTTTGGCTTCAACAATATAGCCCTTTTCAAACAAGACTGCAATTTCCATTATTTCATCTTCACTTTTCTAACCCATTCCTGAATCTGTCAGCTTTCTTTTCACCACTGAAAATGGAGTACAACCAAAGATGGAGCATACACATTATATCTTCAAAGAGAATTCAAACAGATGAAAGTAGTGCTAATTTTCTTCTAAGTTTGACTAGATAACCAATAGGTCTGTTGTCCTGTTTTTACCATGCACATGGTCATGGAAACCAGCTTGAAAATTCATGGTTCTGCAAACAAAAGTGGTAATAAGCATCAGTTCATTATAAAGTTTTCATGCTTACTATGTGTATAGGTTATCTCAAAATTTAATGCAAAGCTGGTCAGCCATGACATAGTTCTTGTACATATTCCCAGCTTTGAACAAATGTTCCAAGTTTTTCTGTGACAGATGCTCAATCTGTACCCAATTTTTAACATTCTGTCATGTTTTAATATATCTCTCATGAAATTTAAGCTATTGTCGAGCTCAAATTATTTGTTGACAGGCTTCTTACAGTATAGAATATTTGGGAAAATGTGCTACAGCAAAGATACAGCATAGAAGCAGCTTTGTTCCATTGCCAGCATTCATCAATGTGTGAAACTGGGCCCTCAGGCCACAATATTCCGATCAGGCAAATAAATCTCACAAATGTGGCTTTAGAAAACTATGCGTAGTCATTTTGAACCAGCCCATCTTCAGTACTTGCAAAGCCTAGATCTAGGTTTTGGGAGTCTCATGCAGGATAGGGCTCTAGCCCTCTTCCTCCAGCACAGAGCGTGACACTGCTGCTCACAAAGAATCCCACAGAATGGGGACGGTACCGCCGGAGATTGTCTAGTCCAAGGCCCCTGCTCAAAGCAGCATCAACTAGAGCACGTTGCTCACAACTGTGTGCATTTGGGTTTTGAGTATTTCCAAGAACGGAGACTCCACAATCTCTCTGGGCAACCTGTCCCAGGGTTTGACCACATACTGTCACTGGGCAGCAGAAAGGAAGGAGTAACTGCTGCAGGGGTGAGCAGCTGTCCTCACCATGGAGAAGATGATGGGCCATATGGACTAGTCCTATGGGCTAGATTTAGCCCACAGGCCACCACTGGATCAGTCTGGCCAGTATTTTTTTTGGCAGTAAAATGGAAAAATGATACAGAAAGTGGGGTGACAGGAATCATCAGGGATTCATATTTGCAAAGGGCTATGGAGCCCTTGAATTAATTAATTGAAAAGGCAATGAAAATTTCCATAACTGAGTAGGATTTTGATGGTTAAATACAAGTATGTTATATTTTTCTTAAGCTTAATTGCTCAAGCTTCCTGCTTTAATTTAGGCCATGGCATGTTCATTCCACATACTAACTGGTTCTAAAAAGAACATATACAGAAGACATATACAATACTCTAAAATTATTTTTAAATAAGGCTAAGGTGACTTACTACGTCTAACTGCTACCAAACATCCTTGTGGAGAATATGAGCAAATGCCAGGGGCATACTTCCAAGGTCAGGTTTCAGTATTAAGGGGAACTCCTGCCACAAAATTAAAACTTCTTGAAAGAAAAGTTTGTAATGGGAAATGCTGGCATTGTTAATCCATTTGTGCTAAAGCCTCAGAGATCTTTGCTAGTGTACAGAGTTGTGCATTCATGCATTAGTGACTAACTGATGACATATGACTAGGAGTGATGGAACTGTTGAATTCTATTGCTGCTCTAGCAGCCAAAGTAAGAACTGCAAATACTGACTACACAAGACGTTGAAATTCTTTGAAAAATACATGTTATAGAACATATAGACCAGAGGCAGCAAGCTGTGATACTAAAAATGGATCTATTTCATGAAGCATGAACATTGAAGCTCTTGGGAAAATATCTACAAGTCAAGATCTGCTACTGTATGTTATGAATTATTATTATTAATAATACCTGATACAGTTATCAGCTACATGAAAGCATCCTTTATCATCTTGTATTTGCAAATGTGAAGTAATGAATCCTGGAAATACCCTTCCAAGGTTTAACTCATAATTCTGTTTATACTTGTTTTACAGACGAAGTTAAGTAACTTACTGTATCACATACCATGGGACATTTTGACCTCTGCTGTCTGTGTGTTTCTGGGAGTGCAACAGATACTAACTGAGGAGATTTCTTGCAGGGCAGAGCTATGCTATGATACTACACTCTACGGAACTTTTTAGCCATGGATGAGGGTGTCATTAGTGATGCTGTATAGAACGTTTTTCCAGTGCCATAATTCCACTGAAGTCAATGGGATTTCATAAAAGAGGCCCACTGGCGACAAAGCGTTCTGGACTGACAGGTACCCCTCCTGCCGTGACAGATTTCTCAATGGTAACTGTCACAGATGCAGTAACAGCGATACAGCAGTGAGTGACCACTGAATGTAGCCATGTTTTGCCCAACAGACCTCAGTTCCAAAGTACAAAGCTGCACAGTGGCCTGACCAACTGTAACCAGCCCAGTAACTAAGGATGGGTTGTGAAACATGGCTGCATATCCCAAAAATCAGAAAACCTCCCTCTTTAAGAAGGAAAATCAAACATTCAGAATTTAACTGTGAATTCACTAAATCCTAGTTCCACAGAGATTGAGAGGCTAATCCTGCTCACAGTGAGTGAAACCTTGCCATCAAACTTCACTTTTGATTGAGGTTTAAAAACAAACAAACAAAAAAAAAAGGTCTGATGACCAGAAAGTCACCAGTATGATCTTCTCCATCAAAAGGAGCTACGACCAAAACTTGCGGAGAGGCCAGGCCAGATACTCCACCATGACTAGTCACCTTTAATTTTAGCTATGCTTCCTAGAGCTCAGGCAAGGTTAGACAGAGACAAGCCCACATTTGAGCTCTAGTGGATCTCTCCCAACCATGATGGCCAAAGAAGCGAAAGGACATCAGAGTCAGGGTCCTAAACATAAAGCTATTTTTAGATTTGTTACTACTTTCCTTCTAGTATTTATTTCTCTAGAATTTGGTGTTCTTTGTAGTTGTTGCTTAAAATACTGTGTTAATAGTAAAAGCTGGTATCTACATACCTAAGCGATGAAATCCAAAGGTGAATTTCTTTGTGGGAGACTTTGCAGACAGCCAGAGAGCAAGCAGGGTCAAAATAATTCCACTAAGGTCAGTTAACATATGAAGTGCATCTGTCATAATTGCTAAACTGTTAGCAACATATCCACCTGAAAATAAAATTGGAAAAGTCAGGACATGATATTAATGATTCTGGATAGTATACTCTTGGCACAGTTTACAGTTACTTATTTTCAAAACACTGCATTAAGCACATGAAGGTACTTCTTACAAACACTAAACAGGTAACTTTTTCTCCTTACAATCAACATGCCATGCTACAATTTAAACCTACTGTAGTTACAAATGCAGTGAAGTGTGCCCTCTGTTAGAGTAACAGAAAAAGGATTCAGTCCTGTAATTCCCAGTGAGACCACTTGCTTCATAAGGTTTGCAAGATCAGGCCCAAAATAGTTTAGTATCTTTTCTGTGTATAGTGTATGTGTTTAATCAGCTGATCCTTCCATTAAACTATGGCTGTTAAATCTTTTGACATTACAAAACAGGGACAGAGATCCAATGACTCGACAGCAAAGAAATGCCTGCCCTCTCTTTTATTTTTACTACACTTACCTTTTAAGTTTCATCATTCCCTGTCCTGGCAGGGGTATATAACCTCTGCCATTATATATTGGAAACAATAACTTTCACTTGCGCAGCTTCTTTCTTTGTTATTTATTACCATATTTTTCTCATAATTAGGAGCTGCATAGAGACAAATAACCTCAGATTGGAGGTTAAAATCTTCATTCTGATTCAATTGCCAGTGTTACTATTGGATAGGCGAGAGAGACCTCAACAACGTGCCTCTCTCTTAAGCATCCCTTATCCAAATGGGGAATCAAGGAGAGGCTGTGTTGTCTTCCATATGCATGAAGGTAAGCCCATTTCTCAGAAAAGATTATATCTTTAGTGTCAGTTCCGCAATGATTTAGTTTCTCTTTTCACCTTGAGATTTGTCACTGAACCTGTAGGTTCTGCTGAGCAGAGCATGCAGCTGGCGTGCCATTTGGCAGGCTTGAGGCTCCAACTAACATATCAGTAAAAACGTCTTACTGAAAAATCAGAGGTAAGCCACGAGGAAACAGAAGAGGGAAGTTCACAACTGCCTGATTGCTCTCAAGACCAGTCACAAAGCGTGTGCGTGCGTGTGTGCATGGCTGGCTGTTTGTATGCGCACACCTGCAGATCGGCTACGCTCTCCTCCCCACCCAAACACAAAGAGCGTGGCTGGATGCTGCAGTGGCCGCTTGTCCTGCCCGTAACTGCTGAAGACAGAGCACCTTATTCCAGCCTAGCCCCCTTCCCCCATTCCCTTTCTTTAGTCGTTCCTAACTTTCTACTCAAATTCCTCTGAGGCTGAAACTGTCCAAAGGCCGTCACAGCTCAAAGATAATGAGCTAAAGTTTAAGCTTTAGCAATTCAGCAGCTTTTTGAGTAAAAGGAGTTATACCTTCCCATTCTGAATTAATTTGTAGTTCTTGCATAATTTCAAAAAAGATGACTTAGAAATGGGAAATTCAGTCTGTTTTATAGTCAACACAAAAGAAATAATTCATGTCTAAGGACATTCAGTTCAGTGGCTTAAGTGTATGATAATTTAAAGAATGCCTGTTAACCCACATGTATTAAATTTTGAATTGCTTCAGCCCAAGATGAATCAATTTCATTTCAGCTAAGTTTCTCTTTTAAATATCTTTAAAAATAAAAAGAGGGAATTCAAACACTGTAGCTAATTTTAATGCAATATGATGCTTAAGAAAACAACACTAAGATTTATGAAATTCTGAAAGTGAAGGTTCTCAGTTTCCAAACGTATTGGTTGGTTGCTTCCTTGCTTGCTTAGAAGAAATTGTCTGAGGACTGTTTTAACTTGATTGGCAGCTCGGGGAAAAAAAAAAAAAAAGACCTCTACAACCCTTACAAACAGAAGGCCTGATGGCTCACCACCATTTTCACTGACCCAGAAAGGACAGCAGTCCTCCTCCTGGACCATCAATTAGGAATCTCTAAACATATCTGAGCATATCAAAACCCCAGGCAGAAAGGCTAACCAGGATATGCAGTATGTTTTTCATTTCTTGATGCAACATGTTCCCACAAAGTGCAAGTTGTTATCTTATCTTTTACACTGACTGTTCATCCAGTTTAACAACAAACACTGAAGTGGGCTGGGTTAATGAGCTTGGCTGTACTTTGGAAAAAATGGGCCGATCAAGATTTCGCAAAGCTTGGCTATTGAAGCAAAATTTCCTTCACCTTGACATCAGTAACAGATAGCAGAAAGTTTTTTACTGAAGAATTTAATTGTCTGATAGGGTCTTCTGCCTTTTCCTCGGAAACTCAAATCTGTCAAGGATCACAGAAGTCAGCTAAAATGTCCTACATGATCAAACGTAAAGTTTCCCAAATACCTGAGCTATAGATTTATTGAAAATGTTCCAAAATTTGAAACCAATGGGACCAAACACAGTACAGGGCTGGAGTGGAATAAATTAAACAGGTAGGGCACTGACCCACACCCTGAGGGCTCCATCTTTAGTTACTTGTTCTGTTGCTGATTACCTGTGCCAGGACAAGACACTCAAGATCCACAAAAGTATTTAGAGAGCTAATTCCTATTTATTTTCTGTGGAAGTTGGATGAACAAGTATTTTACGGGTCTGAGCCTTAGTGCTTTATGCCTCAGTGCCCAAATAATGAAATAGGGCTGCTAAAAGCACAGGCAGGCCTGATGACTGCGAGTCCATATGATAGTACTAATGCTTTGTACAGGCAAATCAATCACCCTGACCTGAGCTTGCAGAAGCTGTGGCTTTAAATGAGAAGCAATGGTGATGCAACACTGACGAGGGATTATTTTTATTCTCAACACCTATTACTTCCAGTGCTGTCCCTGTATTAGCTACAGAGAAGTGTACAATAGCGTGAATCAAGTCAGAAGCCCCCGAACAGATACAGTCTCAGTGACTTCAGCATCAAGCTGTGATGAGCTCAGGAATACTGGTCAGTAAGTGGCCCTTCAGATGGATTAAATTCAGCATGTATCAGGACTCTGATATGAATACAGTCAAATAAAACCATCCTTATGATAAAGGATGTCTACACCTGATATAAGATGCTACATCCATTATCAAATTGCCCTGAGTTCACATTGAACCAAAATCTCAGCCAGAAAAAAACAGAGCCAGAGGAGGGCCAACCGGGGCATTCAGATGGATCTCTGCAACAGGCTGGAAGCTAAGTGCCTTATCTGTGATTAGATAACGTATTGTGGAAGTCTTGTTAATGACTAGCCAACCGCACACTGAAAGGAAGATCTTGAAGGACAAAAAACACTATTTTCCATTACCCCATGTTCCTGAAAAAAAGGCCCCAAATAAAACTGTGGTGCAGATAAAGTCAATATTCTGGTCTATCTCTGAAGATAGACCTAAGGATTGTTTTCCATATGTGTGGGATGAACTGTATTATTTACATTCAAATCATGGCTTTGGCCCTTACCCATATTGTAGAAGTTTCTGTCTTCAAGATACAATTCATAACTGCCCTTGGACAAGAGATGTGAGACCACTACTCATTTCACAAGAGCAGTCATCAGATCTCCAGTTGTCACTGACCTAAGTTTGGATGGGTGAGAAAGAGGAGGCAAGTCCCCTGTTCCACGTGTTACTGTACGTGAGGCATCTGTTCCTTACTTCCAGAAAAAATTTTTGACTTGATTTCTTTTTCTCTAGTGAATTATGGCCAATGAATTCTCTGATGTAGACTTGTATGATAAAATGAAAGCAATTTAAAAGCAATTAATTGGAACAGTTGCTAGCGAGACCCGGCTCCACCTAGCTGAATGTCTAATGATTGGTACCGTGATGTACTGGCACTATGTAACACTCCCCACTACTTTAAATCAAGGGAAAGAGGATGACAGAGTTCACACATTCCTCAGGAGGGTGAGTAACACCAAGCAGGCACACTAAATGGCATGGACATCTCCAGAAGACAGATGGTAACAGGACAATAATGAATTGATAAGTGAACAGTGATTATAAGATGAATGCTACACTTAATAAAAATGATTGGATAATGGGGAAGGCGTAACTTTTAATAGCTCATCTACACATCCAAGGGGCTTTTAACTTTAGATTTCAAGCCTATGCCACTCTAGCCTATTAAATGAAGTACAGTCTTGTTTTACACATACGTACAGATTCTCTTCAGCCTGGATTGCTAGTAATAGCATGCCTTTGTAAGGGAGTAATAAAAGCTGAACTTGAGCACCAGATTTATTCTTCCAAACAATAACTGAATCCCTATATGGGAACAAATTTCCAGGTAAAAACCCGCCATACTTCTTCCAAGTACTAACAAACAAAAACCACAAAGAATTTAATTAGATCATATGAGTGAAGTAAATTAAAATAATAGGTATTTTAAAGCTTCCTATTACAACACTTAAGAATACCAAGTGGTTTGATTAATGTCTGTATGGAGCGTGTGCTAGTACAGAGCACAGCAGGAAATCAGCCAGCTGTCAAAAGAGTGGTTTCTTTACGGGACTGTTATTACTTACAGCTTCAGAGTTTGTCTTTTCAGTTGTAAAAAAAAAAAGAAAAGAAAGAAAGAAAGAAAAAAAAGAAAAAAAAGAGAAGTGTATTGCTGTATCTGATGAGTGAGGAGGTAAATACCACCATACCATATCACACCATATCATACCATATCATACTAGATGGTATATCCCCAAAATACTAGAGTTTTGTTACTGTAGTAAGCATCACCCTTAACAGCTATGCTTCCTCGCTCTTGTTGCAAACCCAGAAACACTTTATGGCAGTAATTAAAAAATAGCAAGGACGAAATTATCCATTTTCTTCTACTGATGTCTATGTGATACCATGCATTTTCCCCTCGTGCAAAAAGTTGCGAAGCAGGAGAAATAAAACCCATTTCATATATACATATATATACACATACACACACACACACAAATGTGCACTGCAAGCTACCTGGGGGGATCGCTCCGGTTCAGGTAAATAGAGCTGACCGATTCCCCTCGCTTTCTCGCACGGAAAACACACGCGGACTTCGCTCCTTCCCACTCCGGCACTGGCCGCCAGCCTCTCCGCTCCCGCACACAGCGCCCGGGCCCGAGCCCCAGCGGCGCCCAGAGGCCCCGCGCCGGGGGGCCGCCACTCACCCACGAGCTCCCCGGCCATGAAGAGCAGATAGAGGAGGGCGGCGAGCGCCAGCCGCCTCTTGACCCGCCGCAGCCGGGCGCCCTCCCGCCGCCGGGCGCAGCCGCCGCAGGGCTCGGGCCGCGCGGGCCGCAGCGCGATGTCCCGCTCCAGCAGCGACTCGTCGTCGGACGGCGGCCCCGGGGCCGCGCCGTTGAGCGGCGGCGCCTCCGCCGCGTCGTCGGCCACCACCACGCGCAGCTTGTTGAACCGCGGGAAGTCCTCGTCGGCCGCCTCGTCGCACAGGTCGAAGGCACTGGAGTCGTTGAGGAACAGCGGCGCCTCGGGCCGCCGCAGCAGGGCCCGGAGGCTCGTCCACACGCCGGAGCCCGCCATGGCGGCAGCGCCCGGGGCTCCGCCGCCCCTCGCGGCTGGCGACCGGCAGCGCCGCCGCCCCGTCACGACATGTCCCCCGCGCCGGCCCTGCCTGCCGCGGCGGGGCGAGACGCGCGCTCAGCGGCGGGGCGCCCGGGCCGCCTGCCGCCGGCGCAGCGGGCTCCGCCGCCCGGCCCGGCCCCCCGCGGACCTGTCACCGCCGAGCCCGTCGCCCGCCGCCGCCGAGCCCGCGGCCCCGGCGCGCTCGGCCCGCGCAGCCCCGGTCAGGCCGCGGCCGGGCAGGCGGCGCCGGGCGCAGGGCCGCCTCCCCGCCGGCGCAGGGGGAGCGCCGCCGCCGCCATGCGCGTCACTGGGCCCCGCCGCGCGCGCCGGGCATCTCCGCGGGCGGCGGCGGCGGCGCCTCAGCCCAGATCCCTGCGCGCCGCCCCGTCCCGCCCCGCGCTGCCCCGGCGCCAGCAGGCCCCGCTCAGCGCCGCAGCCGCGGAGGGGCCGGGCCGCGCCACGGCCGCCGGCATCCCCCGCGCCACGGCGGGCCCCGCTCCCCGCGGCTGCCGGCCGCGGCCCCGCGCCGCAGTGCGCCTGCGCCGCCCGGCCGCGGGTTCGGCCGGGCCGCGGGTTCGGGGCCCGGTCCCGGCGCGCTGCCCATCCCGCTGAACGCGGGCGCCGCGGGACGGCGGTGCCGGTGGCCTCCGCGTGTTAATACCCGCGCGTGGGTGGGGTGGAGGCGTCAGCCCTAGACCCGTGAACTTCAGGGGCGGCCTGATGGCGCGCGGGCGGCTCTCTCCTGCCCATGGGAGCCGCGTCGTGTAGTGCGGTGGCCTGACTCCAGGCGTGGAAAGCCTACAGTGTGCGGTTCCCCCCTCCTTCCCCGTGAAGGGCACGGTGCTTCACACCCTTCCCAGTAATTCCTGCCCCAGCGCGGCCTTGCTGCGGCGTGGGAAGTCACATGCCCCTTCCGGCTCGGCGGTCCCCAAAGGACGTAGGAGGACGCCAAGAAACCCGCCAAGGCCCTGCCGTCGCAGTCCCCTTCCTCACTGTGCTCTGACCTACACGTAATGAGACTTTCGCCTTTACTGATCCTGCTGAAAGGTTATTCCCCTCCTCGCCGCTCCGATGGCCAAAACCTTCCGTTTTCCAGCCCGCGCGGATTCCACGTACTGCACCCACGGCCTCATTTGTTCCTGTGCCAGCCAGTTCCCCAGGAGAATAAGCATTTCTGGAGAAATGTCGCCTGCCTGAGGGAAAACAACGTATCCTGTTTTTCGGCCTGCTTGAAGGAAGTTACCAAGCAATGACCGGAGAGCTGTACACAACCGCTAGATGTGGAGCAGGGCACTCCCATGCCGCGCGGGGCTGGCGGCAGAGGCATCGGCACCGCATCGGGCGCCCCGAGCGGAGCTGCGGACCCCGGCCGAGCGACTCCCCACGCGGCCCGCAGCGGGGCCCGCGCGGCAGCCTGCCCTTGGGTGGAGGCCGCCTATTGCTGTTGTCCAAAAATAAGCAGTATTACACTTTGTCAGAGCTGCCTTGCCGCTTTGCAGCGTGACCGCTGTCCTGAGGACATCATTTCGTGTCGCTCTGGCTCTGGTGGCTATGGAGGTGCCACCCCTGTCCCTTTCACCCGGCTCCCCCTGCAGCGCTACCTGCAGTTGCTTTGGGGCCACACTATAAACAGGGTCACGGAAATGGCCAGAATGAAAAAATACAGACTGGGAGGAGTTGCGATTTTTTTGTTTGGATCAATGAGGCCATTTCCGTGTTCACAACTTGCATAGACTTGCATAAGACAATCAAGGGGACAGTGAATGGTGTGGGAGTAGGACTGAGCAGTCAGGCTGGGAACCTGTTGAGCCAGCATTTCTGCCTAAGAAAACACTCCCAGATATGTTTCGGTTCAACCATTCTTAATGTTTTTGTTCTCTGGGTGATTTAACTCATCCAGACTCAATGCCAGGCACCTCTGGAGATCGTCTAGTCCAACCCCCTGCTCCAGCAGGGGCAGCTGGAGCAGGCGGCCCAGGACCATGTCCAGCTGGGTTTTGAGCATCTCCACGGATGGAGACTCCACAGCCTCTCTGGGCAGCCTGGTCCGGTGTTTGACCACCCTCACAGTGGTGGTTGAAGAAGTGACCTATTAATATTTCATATTGTCGTCCCTGAAGTCATACAGCACTTTCAAAGCTGATGGCTTAAAACATACTATTTGCTATACAACTCAAGCTCACATATTCTATTGCTACTCAGATTTTTATTTGGGGATAGGGTTACTATATATGTAACTGTGCTTAAATCAGTTACAAAACTAAAATCCAGAAGGTGTAGGTGACAATGTTGCATGACAAGTTTCTGAACACAGTTGCCACAATACGAAATGAAAATAGACTTGATTATTTGCTGCTACAGTGACATATAGCTAAGCATGTGCATTGCTAGCAGCCTGACATTTAACAGCTTTCTAGCAAATGAGCTTGCAATCTTGCTGGAAAGATAAAACCTCTGCAAGAAGGTTGTGTACAAGCTTTGGACAAGCATCTGGAGATAAAACGTTGAACTGTTGTAGGATTAGGAGTAGCAAATAAGTGCAGAATTCAACAGAGGTTGTAGGAGAACAGGAGAGAAAGAAAGGAAGTGTATGAGGATATTAAATACAGAGATTCAAGAACACTGTTGCCCGTGGATGGGTGGAAGGGAGATCTGCTAAAGAGTCTAGGTTCTTTGTAGTCTCTGCTGAGTAGCTCTGCTGCTGTGAAGGGACTGTTAGGCCAATTCAGCTAATCACATAGAGTGCAATTTTTCTCAGCATAATTTTAATTTCCTTCTGAATAATAAAGGCTGTCCCATTGTATGGTTCCATGAATTATGTAGAGAGGGTTGTTGTTGCAAAATACCTCATTTTTAGATAATAATGATAAAGTTAATACTGATTGTGCACAACTCCTTGAAATTAAGTATTTAGACCAGCAGGTAAGTATGCTTTTTGTTAGTTTAACCAAATGTTTATGTTCTTTATTCTAGGGTTCACTTCCTTTTCAAACATCTGTGCCTCTTAGAAGAATCTTTGCCTAATCCTTCTCAGGATAATGAGCTTGGTAAGTCATTGTTCACAGTAACATAATTTATATGGTTTATAAATAAATCATCTTCATTTATGAACAATTTTTTACTCTAAATTCCTACAAACTCTATAAAATAGAGTAGGGACTTAGTCACTATCCAAATGCAGTCCAACAGCATGTTCTGTGTACCAATGTGCAGGAAAATATTAGTCTTTAACATTAAAAATAAAGCTGGATGGGAAATAGTTATCCCCCTGACACACACACACCTTTTACTGCTAACAGAATTCCCAGTTCTCTCTGAAACAAAGATCATTTTGCAGAGGAAAAGGAAGAAGCGAGGGTCTCTATCAATCTCTTTTTTGGAGCTTCTGGTTTGTTAAACAGTTAACATTTAACTGCTCTAGAGAAACAGATAATAATTTTATATTCCAATCGTTAGTCTATTTCAGTAAAACGTGGGAGGGCCTGGAACAGGCAAAGCAGGAGCAGAAATCTGAAACTCCCACATCTGAAGTGAGAGTCTTTCAGAATGATTATCTCGCTTGTTCTTACTAGAAACTCCATCTGGAAGCTGAAAAGTCTTTCCCACTGAAATTTTCCACGAAAGACCAATCTTTGCCATTAAAAGAAATAGTAAATTAAATTGCCAACCAGTTCTAATTAAGAATATGATTCAAGTCTGTTTAAATTAGTTGACAAGTGCCTATTGTTGTAATCTGTTGTCAGACTAAGCCTTTGATAGTGCTTTTTAAAAGCAAAGGCAGAAAATGAAAGAAAAACAGGTAAGTTTTTAATCTGATGACATAATAGTGACATAATTGTGATCAATAGTTAATTAGAATATTTAATTAGAATATATATGAAGAAAAATATATATGAATTCTTAACATTCTTGTAGATAAAAATGACATTTTTTAAGGATGATAGGTATCTGAAAAGTCCATTTTTTGTCTCAGTGTTTCTGAAAAGCATTAGTGGGACTAATTGAATTTAGTTTAATCTTGAAGGTTTGTGATTTTGCCAAAATATTGTAAGATTTTGCTCTCATGAAAAACACTAAGCCTAAGTCAGAACTTTTCAGGTTAAGATGGTGCTATTAGCAAATAGGAAAAAAATCCTACGCTATGCTAATAAATAGTTAATTGGTTTAATGTTAACAAGAGGTCTGGGAGTGAAAAATGCCATGGACATGAAAACTACAATAGCGATAATGCTGAAACTTTTGAAAATGATGAAAAATAGGAAACATGATCAGAAATGGTCAGGTAATTCATCGAACAGAACCACTTTATTAAGTTTATCCATCTTGTTGTGGTCATGGATGTTCTACCTAAACTTGAAATATCTAAACAGCAACTACAGCCACTCTGGAAAGGACTCTCTCTGATGGGCAGAACTGCTTCCAGGCTAGTTTGCCTTGCTGAGGTAGCTCAGAACTTTTGGTAGCTGCGAGGGCTGTAGAAATGGCAGTGCACAGACCTGCATGTTCTGCCCCGGGGCGTCCAGGGATGTCCACCACCCCGAGACATTCTGAAATATTCTTTGCGCAGAGGTGGAGAGTCAAGGCTGGTTCCTCTTGAGACTTTCTGTACACCAGAGGTGTCCCCTAGGGAAGCTTTCCAGCTATCTTGAAACCATTCTGTACCGCTTTGAAACCATGAATTTGGCCCTTGCTGCTTACTTCCATTGCTAAGCCTCCCTGCTTTTGTACCTGCTATGGTCTCTTTACCTCTGATTTTATATGACCTTTTAATTGAACAAATATGTAATTCGTTTTTTTTGTTTTGTTTTGCTTGCAGAAGTACCCCTCATATTTATTTTAATAATCACAAATAGAAATCTGTAAGTAAACTCACAGATTGGGTAAATCTTAATGTCTCTTATAAAACCACTTGAAACAATACTTCCTATTAAGAAAAAATTAAAAAAGTGAAAAATCTAGTTGCCTACAGCATGTTACTGTTTTAGCTGGAAGCCTGCAGAGCTTTGACTGATTATCTTTTAATACTCTTTAGCTGGGAACCTGTCTGGGTAGCAGTCCCTTTCCCTGATAAAGCAGGAGATAACAGATCCATCACTTTTACCAAACAGAGATTCTGTGAACTTGAAAATCAGATTGTCTGAAAAGAAGTGAAAGTTACAGAAAAAAATCAAGCATTCAGGCACTTTCTGAGTGGTTCCTTTATTGGTTTCTTTCCAGAGCCATTTCTGCCTTTCCAGAAAATATCCTTATGAGAGAAAAAAAAAAAAATTGTATCATCCATATAGAAGCGCTTTTCATCAAAAACATGAAAAAGTACACCTACAAGTTACTTGTATTTTATATTGACTCTTGAGGGACATGCAGAAACAGATACATATACAAAAAGTAGTTCTCACAGATTGCATATCCTAAGGAACCAAAGCTAAAAGTAGGGAGTAATTTCGACAAATTTTGGTGAGTAAAGTACAGGTATATTAAATACAGGGCAAAGTATGTCATTTAAAAAGACAACCCTGCAGTGGTTTTAACCATTTTGTTCCTTAGAAAAAGAAATGTCCTATGAAATTATGCTATGTTTATTTTTGTCTGAAAGCAGTTATTCGTCAGTGACTCAAAATCGTTGGCCACTGCTGGCTGAATTACTCCTTGCTACTTTTCTCTCCTTCTCCACCAAGGCCATGGCGCCAAAGCAGCTACTGCGCCCAGACCGGGCAAATGCAGGTGCCTGCTCACTAGGGGCCTACTCTCCCCTGTGACACCGAGCCACGCAGCTGCACCACAGCACCTCGCTCTGGGGGCACTGGGACTCAGGAGTAGCCGCTCGCAGGCTCTCAGCCTGAACCCCACAAAACCGAGGGCCGCAGCCGCCGAGCTCCGCATCAGGGGCAGCCCCCCCAGCCCAACCGCCACAATGGCGGCCCCGCGCGGCGAACGCCTTTTTTCCGGCGGCCACTGCGTCACTTCCGCATCCGGAGCGGCGGCCCTTCTAGGCAGGTTCCCTCCGGCTCGACTCTACGGTGAGGCGCCGGGGAGAGGGGCAGGTGGTGTCGTGCCGCCCTCCGCGGTGAGGGGAGTCGGCTCTCCCTCCCTCCTCCCGCGGGCTCGGCAGCCTCTGACTCTGTCAGAGCGGGCGGAAGAGGCGGCCATGAGCGTCGCGGAGCGGCCTGAGGGGATGGAGGGGGCGGCGGTGGCCGGCTCCGCCGTCCCGGGACGCTCGCTGAGTACGTGCGGGGCAGCCGGGCCCGGGAGGGGCGGCGGCGCGGGAGACAACGGTTGCTCGGGGCGGGAGCGCGAGACCAACGGTCGCCCGTGGGGGGGGGGGGGGGGCGGGAGAGCGCGAGACCAACGGTAGCTTGGGGGGGGGCGGGGGGAGCGCGAGACCAACGGTCGCCCGGGCGGCTGTGTCGGACCAACGGTCGTCCGGCGGGGGTCTGACCAACGGCCGGGTCGAGGGGGGCAACGGGCGCTCTCTTGGGCCGGAGGCGCCTGTCGGTAGCTCCCGCCGTCGGCGCGGCCCGCCGGGAGCAGCCGCGGGGTCCGGGGCTTGGCTCCGCCGCCGCTCCCGGGGGCGCCGCCCTCCGGTTCGAAGATGTTCGGCCTGGATTCACTGCGGAACAAAATGTATCTGGGCTCTCGAGGTATTTTCCCCTATGCAGTGCGGCTCCTAGCTGAAGGTGTTTGTCCTCCAGGAGTTGCATGCAAAATAAGTAACCGTAGCTTGCCCGGTGAAGCTCAGAGTGCTGCGTTAAGGGCCTGTCCTGCCAATTTGTTGGAATCCAGCATATGGTGTTTGCATAGGGTTTTGGTAGGTTTTGAGTTTGAATGACCTGTTTTGGCCTGATCTAGGTTTATTCTCTAACTCTGAGAACAAGGTGTGCATTAATGCTTAGGGTATATTTGTCATGCAGCCAAAATAACTGATACTGTTCCTCTTTTCTCAGTAGGCTGGAATACTTAGAATTCTCTTACAAGGGTGTCTTTGGAATACTCTCTTTCTTTCTTCCCATTTTGCCTGTGTGCAGATACAATGTTACTATACACCAGGAAGCTTCAGATACAAGGCTGAGGATAAGGGAGGGATAAAGAGTGGGAGGAAACAGGAAGCGCTGTTTAGTTGATAAAGTGCAAAGAACTGTAACTTCAGTGTTGAAACACTATCTTGACTTTTAAAGAGGAAAATACAGTTGTATGAGGTGAATTTTCAAATAAAAATATTCAACCTTGTTATTCTTTGGTGTAGGTTCTAGTGATGCATCTCCAGATGAAGGAGTAGTAGAAGATATGCCTATGATAGATGAGAAAGCAGTGGAGCAGCTAACTGAAGGATTAATTTCTCATTATTTGCCTGATCTTCAGCGATCAAAATTAGCACTAAAGGAACTTACGTAAGTAAACTTTTAAGAGCATCTTCTTATATGTGTGTGCTTTCTTTGCCATGTTTTTCCATATAATGTTCTAAGTATCATTAACTGGAATATAACTTACTATAGCATTTCTGTATTCTGGCTATAAAAGTCAGAATAGTTAGTGGTATTTAAGAGTATAGGAATAGTAGTAAGTATGTAAGCTGCAGTGTAACCTTTCAGTGCTTTGACTGAAGAACGTAAATCTAAAATCCACTCGGGCAAGTATAGCAGAAGACATGCAAATTTCTAAACATGTGCACTTTTGTAGTGGAAGGTCTAGTCAAAACTGCAGATATATTTTGTTTGCAGAGATGCAGTTAATATTCAGGGCAGCTTGTAGTGCAGGGGTTTTCTTTGTTTGTTGTGCTGACTTTAAGGTGTGCTACAAAAGATGTACTTAACAAATATAATTAAGGAGTTAAATAGATATGTATTTTTCATACATTGGCCTCTCATCGATAGCAGAGTAGATTATTTCAAATGCAGACTAGATCTGACATGCATGTCAAGATACCTGAAAGGGCTTTACACAGAGCCATCTTGGGTCTGCAGGTTATATTGGTTCGGGCTTCATGATACATACATGTCATTTTGCTGCTACCAAGGACAGCATGTGTTTGTAAGGAGTCTGGCCGATTCGTGTGAGATGGAACATTGTTAATGAGGCCCAAGGATCCAAGCGAGTTCTGTACAGAATTTACTTAGTCCCGCAGCATGGTGCAGAGACGACTGACGCCAGAGATAATTATTTTTCCCTTTATTCAATCACAAAGATATTTACTCCTCATTAGTCTGCAGGGTGCCTGCATTATTCAGGTATTCATCCCAGATACCTTATCATCCTGTATGAGCCCAGATAAGAGCTGAATTCATATGTACTCAACGGGGATTTTTTCAAAAAACGCTTACTGACATCTTTGTTTGAAATTGGCTAGCAATGCATAAGAGAAATCTGATACCAGGAAACATGTTTAATTTTTATATATTTATATATAAAATTATATAAATTTATTATTTATTATAATTATTTGTGTCTTTGTGATCAAAACTAAAATATATTTAAAGGGCTGGTTGAAAAAATAAATCCAAAATTACCTCTCCCAAGTTTTTGAGCGAAACCTTACAAGAGCTTGCCAGTAAGGAAATAATTGATTTGTTGTGTTAGAAATAGGTACTCTGAAAACCTTGCTTGTGCAGCATGTCTTTACGCTCCTTTTTGTCTGTTCTGTTTTACTCTGGTTTTATGCATCTTGTCTTGTTTCAGACAGAACCAAGTGGTATTACTAGAAACACTAGAGCAAGAAATTTCAAAATTCAAAGAATGTAACTCCATTCTTGATATCGATGCCTTGGTAAGTATCATGATGTTTTAGTAAATGTATACTAGTACAGGTTTTCCTGCTGAAATACCAGTAGCAACACTTGTATCACTTGCGTATTTACTTGTTCTTAACAACCTACAGGATGATTGCCTACCAGTCCAGATATTTGGGACAAATTGTTGCTAAATTGCGTGCTTCTCTCATCCCCAATTTCTATTCCACCCCTACTCTCTTCCCCTCCCCCCCCCCCCCCCAAAAAAAAATAGACAGTGAAGAACCAGTATATTTTCTTTAAATAGAAGGAGTATTAGCAAGAAGAAGCAGGCTCAGTCTGCCAGTAGTAGTATGTGCAGTTGTTCAAAACCGGTAGCCAGAGCCATATGTATGCAGTCTTTCAGTAAGACTACAACATCAGCTTGGTGTGCCTCCTCAGACTGGCAGGAAGGGTTAATAAAATATGGGTATTTGGTCATATTTTTATTCTGTTTTATTTAATGTTAATTCTGTAGCAGGTACTCTGTACACAGGTACTTTGCATACCTGTTGAGGTGTGACAATTTTCTATATTAATACATGTAACATGTAAGCTTTATATATAAACTTTAACATGTTTAATTTATTATCAAACTGTTCTGGTATCACTGTGTTCTTAATTGCTGTTTTGATATATAGCTTTATAAAGCAGCTATTCCAACTTGCCAATCACTGCTATAACTGTTATGTTTTAAAAGTTTTCAGAAGCTAAGCACTATCACAACAAGTTAGTGAATATTAGAGATGAAATGATGATGCTCCATGAGAAGACATCAAAGTTAAAAGTGAGTGGGGTAATTTTTTTTTTTTTACTTTTTAACATCGCTATTTAACTATATATTACTGACTTCTAACCTGTATTTTGGATGCACACTGAAAATTCCAAATAAAAATAGAATCTTTATTAAATCCCCCCTTAAATGTTTTTTTCCCATGTTTTCAGTAGCACTAAACCATATTTGTTTTTAAGCTTTGTTTACCTTTTCTTGTGTTTAAACAATTTATGCATCTGAACTCTTAATGATGATCTTCAGTGTCATCATCGTGTTTCTCTTTTAGATGATAACAGAATTTTGCCTTTTTGTGCCTCGTAATCCAGTCCATTCCAGCTAGTTCTCATATAGTTCGTGTGACTTTTTTTTAGATGAAACTATGTCATCATAAACATAAGAATGTTTCCTCTTTAGCATTAACAGTGGCCTAACTCGCAGACTTGATGCTGAATAGGTGATCTCTGGTTACATTCTGACAAGATTAGTCCTTCAGTCTGGCCAACAGTGGGATTTAGTGGGATTCGGGGGAATCCAGTCATATTTTCCATGTGTAGATCAAAGTGTTGCTGTTTCTGAAAGATAGAAGTGGAAGGAGGAAGAAAAATGAGCAGTTTCTGCAGCATTGCAATCATAACCAGGGCGGGTTTCAAGAAGAGAGTGTGAGAAGAACAGGAGGAATGTTGTTTGTAGTTCCAACTTACATACAGCTCTAAAACTTCTATTTTTTTGTTGTCTTTTCTATTTAGAAAAGAGCACTTAAGCTGCAACAAAAGAGGCAGAAAGAAGAACTAGAACGAGAACAGCAACGTGAGAAGGAACTTGAAAGAGAGAAGCAGTTAACAGCAAAACCTGCTAGGAGGACATGAAAGCAGAGCATGCATCAGCTTGTCCAAAATAATGATTTTTGTGTTCTCTGGAATTAAGGCAGACTTTGCTTAAAGTGGGCTGTAGTTGTTACTAGCAATCGTCTGCTGTATGGTATTCTAAATTCCAGAATGGTAATAACCAGTTGGTAAAATTCTAATTTTCCGTTTCAGCCATTCAAGTTGCCTTATTTTCTAATGCTATGCAGTTTGATATTATAGTGTAAGTTAATTTTTGATATATACATAGGAGAACTTAGGCATCACAGTTTTAATTACCTCTCCATTCATTTTTTCATCAGTTGTTCTGGTGTTTAGAATTCTGACTGAGGAATATTTTGTGACTGGCACACATGTTTTTCAGACAAAATACAGGATAGTGGTTGCTGGAGTTCAATTCTGGTCTCTGGATTTCCATGACTGCCTATTTCACTAAAGTAGCTTTGATTCTGGCAGTTGTGCTCTGTTGTTGATGCCCTGGATCACAAATACTGGCTTTTTTTGCCAGCTGGGTATACTTGGTCTTTTGCCCAACATTGTTAATAAGTAAACGCTGCAAAGCTCTACTAAGAGCAATGGTGAGAGGTCCGTATAACATTGTTACATTTGGATCCCTAGTTTTTCTTCCATTCATGCACAGTTAGTTCAGTCAGTCATCTAAAGAGCTGAAGACTATGTGAGCTCACTTGATCGCAGTAGTTTCCTATTTTTGCCATCAAGAAACTGAAGAGTAACTTAAAAGTAATTTTTGAATCATTTATCAGCTGAATTGGATGAAAATAAAAAGCAAAACACTGAGGATCCTCAGAATTGATGTGTGCACAGTACAAAGATTAATGAATTTGGGCTTCCACAAATGATTGAGTCAAACCAATGAGCTGTTGCTTCTGTAATGGTTCCACAGGAAGTGTGTGTGGCCTAGGCAGATCTCTACGGGATTGAAAGTTTTAGTTTCTTCAATTTTTGTGACAAAATAAAACACAACCAAAACTAAACAAATTCCACTGTATCTGAAATTCAGTTATCTTTAGGAAAAACTGTTGCTTCTTGCCTGCAGTGATTCAGTCTCACTTCGGCGCTATGTGAGAGGGGTTTTTTTTTGGGGGGGGGGGGGGGGGGTGTGCTGCGTGCGCGCCTGCGTGTGCTGTCCTTGCCAAGATTGATTATTAGTGTGTACTGATGATAACCGTTGGGTAGCAGTTGATACCCATTTCTCTGAATGTCATTGCTTTCTTGCAACATTTGGTGTGAATTCCCATTCAAGTGAATGTATGTGTTGTCTAGACTGATGAAAGAGCTTTAAACTCTTTTTTTCCTGCAGTCTGACCAGCTAGTAACTTTATCTCTGTTTTTTGAAAAAAGTAGTAAAGTAAGTAAGTAGTGTGTACTGGGAAATAAGGAGGAAGGTAAGCTTTGTAAAACTTTTCATTAAAAATGTATGGTAAGGTATCAGAGGGGCACAGTCAGTTTGACTTTTTGGTAACGTTTAGATGACTTGCATAGTGTACCTAGATTGCCTAGATTCTTCTGTATTATGAATTTCTAAAATCTGAATTCCCTGTTATTAATATTTGCCTCTTTTTCTCTGCAAAAGACCACCTCTAACAGGTAATAATGACATTTACAGAAACTTCTGTCCAACACACAAAGTAAACTGGGATAGTGTTTGGGGGCAGGGAAAGCAAATTAGTTGGAATAGTCTGAAGAGATGTAAAACTACTGTTACTGAAGCAGTAATAGATTAAAATTTTGCACAGATAATTTTCTTTTAAGTTGACTTATGTCCGTTAATTGCCAGCAGATTGTTGACCTGTGCTGTGGTTTGTATGTATTTCTAAAAGAAATGTACAGAATTCCTACAGTTCATTTTTGGAGCAGAATGTACATAACTAAGTATTGTTTAAATATTTTATTTTGTAATGTAATTACAAAATTAGATTCTGGAAATATAAACAGTTATTAAAAAATAAAATGAAACTAGATGCCTCAGTGAAATACTCAAATCAGAATTAATTTCCTTTGATATTTCTTGTTTTGTATTGCCTCATCTAGAATCCAGTCTAGTGTTTCTCTGTTAAGAACTGGTTTTCAAAAGTCATGGTCACTTTTACTTAAAATACAGAATTCTAAGCATCGAAATCAATACTTACACAATTGCATATTTTGGCATTTCTTTCGAGTAATTTCTAATCTAAGGAAGAAAAGCTTATAGTACTTGCTCAAAGAATCACGTACACCTATGTAAAAATGTGCTTGTTAACTTTTTTCCTAAAAATGGCAGTAAATACTGTTTTCACATGAAAAAGGAACTGATGTCAATAAAGAGCCCTTCTATCATAAGGATAAGAGGGACTGAAGATATATTGGAGAAAGTTTGGCCAGTTTACATAAGTTGTTTTTATTGTTATTGTTATTCATTCAGTGAACTGTAATTACTTCAGTCGAAATTATAATTCATCATCTAAATAGGATATTAGTCTTCCAAATGCTTCTCCTTTGTCTTAATGCATAAGAAGTAAGTGGAACACTGGATTTATTTAACTATACTGGCATCTAAATGTGTATGTTTGTATCAATATGCAAAGTTAGAGTGAGTAATTTTATTAATGTATACATTTAGTTTTGCTTAATTTTTGTAAGACTTACTAATTTATCGATTAGATAAATGTGATATTGTTAGACTCTTTCTTACTGACTTTATTCCATCCATGTGAGGAGCTATAGCTCTAGCTATCACATTTGCTTTTAAACTGTTGAGTCACAGCAGTGGAGTTAAGATATGTGCAGTAACTCTTCAAATGTTTATTTTCTAAGATTCTACAAATTTGGGGACTGTCATTGCTGACCAGGGAATCCTAGTTTCCTGTGCTTTTAACATCTCTGTCGTTATCCTGGATGCTTGATTTGGGTTCCTCTCCCACCACCATGACCATTCAGGCTCACATTATCCAACTTTTAATTCAGTGATTTCCTCCCCCCATCCCCACCCCATAGTAGTAGCTTTGCCATGCTCATAAGACAAATATTGGGATTTTTTTTTTGGAAATGGATACAAAATATTTTTCTTGTTTTCTTCTTTGTGCCATTACCTAAGTGATAATAGTATAAACCATAACATGATGGTTGTTTCTGTAGCTGCTATTTGGGATTCCAATATCTGAGAGAGCTGATTTGTTCCTAATTATCCTTCAGTAGACACTTTCTGCCACCTAATGATTGCTTCCCAGTGCTGCTGGCTACTCTTTATTTTCATTCAGAACTTAGCTTTCTAATGACCTGGCCCTGCAAGGCTCAATTTTTTAAGATGTCATTAAATCTAAATAGTTTAATTGATCTCCATTGGATTGTATGTGTGACTATGACTAAATAATAGCTAAAAAAATCTGAAGGACTGGGAGTTGGTGCGGTAAATCTGTAAGCATACAAATTTTAACTGCATAACTATTATTAGGGCTATTCATGTTAGGCAAAATGGCCAATATACACAAAATTTCTCACTAAGGCAGTACATGAAGGTAGCAATGATTTTTTTGAACCAAATTGTCAGCTTAAGTCAAAGTAAACAGTAGTTTTTGGCACAAGAATCACAACTTTCCAGTAATTTAAAGTGTGCCTGTACTTTCTCAGTCCTTAGCAAAGCAATTCATAATAAAACATCCTGCCATCACACATCTTCTGAGCAGTCCTTCGTGGTACCAGGGCAGTCAAGAACTGTGTTGTGACAAATCTAGCTATTTCAAATACTTTCTAAGTAGTCAAACTGAAACTGTTCTGAAGAAGAGCTCTACTATTGATACCTTACTGTATCACAGCAGTGCTGCTGTGGAGAATTTTAACTATTTTCTTCCAGGTAGTAGCTGTTGGCAACTACAGATCTGGAGATTATGACCAACTCCAGTCCATAATCCAAGTGTTGCTCACTAAGAGTCGTATAGCTTTAACACACAGATGTTGGCCATACTTGCCAACTCACTATTTCCTTTCCTGTTTGCTTTTGCTCTCATCTATCCATTTATCTCTTATATATCTTATGATATTAAGCCATGGGATTTAAAAATGAAAATCAAATGCCCTGCTTGGCAAACATGAACAGAAACAGAAGACAAAATCCTTAGAAAAGTTACAACAGATATATTCAGGTTTTTTATAGGCTTGCAAATTTGTGAAGCAAGTCACTTAAAACCTGATACAGAATAATTTCAAAATCTATACACATTTAAAGGCATTATAAAGCACTAGTCTCTAAAAGAGTAATGTGCAGAAGTAACTAGTTCTGCACTGTAATTCTCACTGAGATGTAAGACAAAAACATACCACTGATCTACTTTGTTCCACATATTGCAATCAAAATATATCCCAGCACTGCTTTGAAGGCAAGCAAACACTGTACCTGTAAACTAGCACCCTTGTTTATTGCCTTGATGACTAAGACTTTCTTCTGCCACCTGGGCCTCACGTAAAGAGTAACATGCTCCTGCGTAAGTATAACTTGCAGGAGTAACTACACAACAGTTAATCTGAACCCTTTGCCAACCCACCATCTGAAATCAATGTTGCAACTGAAAGCTCCACTCAAGTTGTTGGTTTTCTGGTCTTTAGAAGTGGGTAGAGAAGCATGTTGGTAAACTATGCAAGAATGTGTTTACTCTATTTGTTTTCTTTTACTACTACTCTTTTATTATACTTACAGATGCTGTGATTTAGAGTTATCCCAGCAGAAGAATATCTGAAGAGAAAATACCAGTGATGATGTGCAGGAATTACTGCTTTTCTTGTCTTCTACACCACCCAGTGGTACTACAGCTTATTTGAGATAATAGTGCTTGCTAGAAGGTAGGTGCTTTCTGCCGAGGAGTAATCCCCATGCTGGAGAGCTCTCTGTCTACACCTAGACAGACATATACACAAATAATTGGATTTAGGAAAGGGAAGTAAGGTAAAGCTCACACTGAAGATGGTAGCGGGCAAGAAGAGCCTCCCATGGCTGCAGGCACACGTTGAAATGTTCTTGGCTGGGCAGATGCAGTGCTGTGCCTGGGAAAGGGCCAGCTAGAAACAGCGAGCTCCCCTGCCTCCAGAGCCACCGTTCCTCGGAGCCTCCGCTCGAGCGAACCGGGCGGCTGCTTGGGGAAGGCTTGCTCTGCTTTTTCTTAGATTTCACCAACTTGTCCAGGTGAGGGACAGGCAGGGAGGTGGCTGTAGGTTGCATGCTCCGGGCAGTCCGAGGAAGCCTGTTGCCTGGTGAGCAGGGAGCGCTTCCCCTTGCTCCAGCGGCACCCTGGGGTGGCAGGGGCCCGAGGAGGTGTGCGGCCCTGCGGTGCACGCCCAGCCCTCGCCCAGCAGCCTCCACCTCTTCGCCCGCCCTGGCTTTGCTGGTGCAGGAGGCTGTAGGTAAGTAGCTGCTTCACATTCAGTTTATGCGTTCTGTTTCCAGGTTGTAGTTTAAGTTAATGTATTAATTTATTTATTAAAATGCAGAACATCTCTGTGAGGCACCTGTGGGGAACATATGCATGGGAAGATAGGGAAGATTAAATATTAAAAGACTTAATCCTTAAAAATATCTGTACATTTAAAAAAAAAAAAGAAAGAAAGAAACTTTCTCTTCTCACAGACAGAGATGAGAATCAGCCTCTTAGAACAAGATGGAAAAAGAGGCTGTACTTTGTCTACCCCAAGGCAGCTGAGAGCAGGAATTAAGAAAGCTCTTAGAAACGACATAAATAGTGAGTCTGCATGTTTTGAATGATATGACTGTAAACCATGATTTTCTTCTCTTTAGAGAAGTCGCTTGTATGAAAGCATTAGCAAAGACATGGTTGAGTAATGTCTAATCCACAGGTCATTTTTTGGAAGATGCTGATTGTCTGTCCTGCCAGTACATTCTGTCTGCTGTAGACTCCATGAAAGTGTAGGTGCTGGGCAGCTTTGAAAAATCGGCCTGGTAATATCCTCTGCCTCTATATGGGACTGCACTGTCATCAGAGGTGATTTTTAGTTTTTAATTGTTGCTCTAGTGTTTATTTTTTATTCCAGTTGAATAGTTTTCCTATTTCTTTGTCTATGGAAAAGGACTACTAAACTAAGGCTTAGGGCTGCTGCTTATAGGTAACCTGCCAAAGTTTAGATATTGAAGCATCCGTGGTCGCTAGGTTACAGCTATTATAGTGGTTGTGATTTTAGTTTAGATCAGCCTGAAGTGAATGAGCTATGTTAAGTGGATCCAGACAGGGCTTCTAGTCTGGTGCCAGCAGAACCTAGGTTTCGATTAGGGTTTGGTAGGGGTCCAGATTTAGGATGGGGATTAAAGTTTGTTTCAAAGCTTACAGAGGCAGGTATATTAAGTTTTCATTTTCAGATGCATGTTTAAGTGGGAAAAGGGAAAGCACAAGACTAATATTGAGAGGGGAGGAGGGAGGGGAGGATATTTCTGTGGCAATACTCATCTGTAGAATGATGTTCTGCAGATCTTCTGTGGAACTAGTATTAGATATGCCAAGTCTTATGCAAGCAACAGGGAGAAAAATAGTTTGTTTTGGTGGCTTTTTACTGGATGATTTTTTCTTTTTTAGTCTGGAGTAGCTGGTTTCATGTAGCCGTAGAAATAATTACAGAAACCTCTGTATTTAGTAGGGTATATTCTGAAAGTGTAACTTGTATCCTGTCAAAATTCATAGTATCTTTCTGACTAAACCTGTTCCCTGGTTTCATTTGTTGTGGTCTTGTGAGAAGAGCCCCTGACTGGGTATGACAGCACAGATTTACACAAGTGGAAGAGATGAGTTGTTTTAATCCGGGTGCTGAATACTGTGGCCTCATGTCCGGGGACCTCTGTACCCAGCAGGGAACGTCTGTGAGAACAGAGGTAAACTCTCAGGCTTGGCTTTATGATTATTGGCCTGCAGCTGTAAGTTGAGTCAAGCGACTGAAGCCACTTTTCTACAAATGACAGCTTAAGCTAACAAAAAGCACAAGATGTGCGGCAAGAGCAGGCTAAGAACATTATCCTGGGCGGGCCGTGAGCAGCCAACGCGCTCGTGCTGAATGAACACCGGTGCTCAGACTGCTGAGCTGAGACACACAAATTGCTCCTACTCTGGAGCACGGGATGTGATCACGGTGTGCATAGCCTGTGTGCTCCCGCAGGACAACATGCATATTACTGTTCAAATTGCCGCTCTGCGGCATGTCTCGTTCCCTTCTTCTGCTTCTCAATAGCATGCCCGGAGCATGGAGGAGCCTTGTGATATCTTCCGATTTAACCCCTCAAGGCTCGTTTCCCCATTCTTTATAGCTTTCCACAATTGCGTGTTTCTCTGAACAGTTGAACGGTTTACAGAAGCTTTGTGCCAAGAGGGGAAGGTTAAGCCTGAGAAAGAAATGGCCTGACACAGGCTTTGGATTTATGGGCTGCTTG